>NC_086317.1:1039329-1239325 GCF_036172605.1 Pelobates fuscus
ATACTATATAATAATATACCCTGACTGTGTAATAATAATACTATATAATAATATACCCTGACTGTGTAATAATAATACTATATAATAATATACCCTGACTGTGTAATAATAATACTATATAATAATATACCCTGACTGTGTAATAATAATATACCCTGACTGTGTAATAATAATACTATATAATAATACACCCTGACTGTGTAATAATAATACTATATAATAATATACCCTGACTGTGTAATAATAATATACCCTGACTGTGTAATAATAATACTATATAATAATATACCCTGACTGTGTAATAATAATACTATATAATAATACACCCTGACTGTGTAATAATAATACTATATAATAATACACCCTGACTGTGTAATAATAATAATACTATATAATAATATACCCTGACTGTGTAATAATAATACTATATAATAATACACCCTGACTGTGTAATAATAATACTATATAATAATATACCCTAACTGTGTAATAATAATAATACTATATAATAATACACCCTGACTGTGTAATAATAATACTATATAATAATATACCCTGACTGTGTAATAATAATACTATATAATAATAATAATATACCCTGACTGTGTATTAATAATAATACTATATAATAATACACCCTGACTGTGTAATAATAATAATACTATATAATAATACACCCTGACTGTGTAATAATACTATATAATAATATACCCTGACTGTGTAATAATAATACTATATAATAATACACCTTGACTGTGTAATAATAATACTATATAATAATACACCCTGACTGTGTAATAATAATACTATATAATAATACACCCTGACTGTGTAATAATAATAATACTATATAATAATATACCCTGACTGTGTAATAATAATACTATATAATAATACACCCTGACTGTGTAATAATAATACTATATAATAATACACCCTGACTGTGTAATAATAATACTATATAATAATACACCCTGACTGTGTAATAATAATACTATATAATAATACACCCTGACTGTGTAATAATAATAATACTATATAATAATATACCCTGACTGTGTAATAATAATAATACTATATAATAATACACCCTGACTGTGTAATAATAATAATACTATATAATAATACACCCTGACTGTGTAATAATAATACTATATAATAATACACCCTGACTGTGTAATTATAATACTATATAATAATATACCCTGACTGTGTAATAATAATAATACTATATAATAATACACCCTGACTGTGTAATAATAATAATACTATATAATAATACACCCTGACTGTGTAATAATAATACTATATAATAATATACCCTGACTGTGTAATAATAATACTATATAATAATACACCCTGACTGTGTAATAATAATACTATATAATAATATACCCTGACTGTGTAATAATAATACTATATAATAATACACCCTGACTGTGTAATAATAATAATACTATATAATAATATACCCTGACTGTGTAATAATAATACTAGATAATAATACACCCTGACTGTGTAATAATAATAATACTATATAATAATATACCCTGACTGTGTAATAATAATACTATATAATAATACACCCTGACTGTGTAATAATAATACTATATAATAATACACCCTGACTGTGTAATAATAATAATACTATATAATAATATACCCTGACTGTGTAATAATAATAATACTATATAATAATACACCCTGACTGTGTAATTATAATACTATATAATAATATACCCTGACTGTGTAATAATAATAATACTATATAATAATACACCCTGACTGTGTAATAATAATACTATATAATAATACACCCTGACTGTGTAATAATAATACTATATAATAATACACCCTGACTGTGTAATAATAATACTATATAATAATATACCCTGACTGTGTAATAATAATACTATATAATAATACACCCTGACTGTGTAATAATAATACTATATAATAATACACCCTGACTGTGTAATAATAATACTATATAATAATATACCCTGACTGTGTAATAATAATACTATATAATAATAATAATATACCCTGACTGTGTATTAATAATAATACTATATAATAATATACCCTGACTGTGTAATAATAATAATACTATATAATAATATACCCTGACTGTGTAATAATAATAATAATACTATATAATAATATACCCTGACTGTGTAATAATAATAATACTATATAATAATACACCCTGACTGTGTAATAATAATACTATATAATAATACACCCTGACTGTGTAATAATAATACTATATAGTAATACACCCTAACTGTGTATTAATAATAATACTATATAATAATACACCCTGACTGTGTAATAATAATACTATATAATAATATACCCTGACTGTGTAATAATAATACTATATAATAATACACCCTGACTGTGTAATAATAATAATACTATATAATAATATACCCTGACTGTGTAATAATAATACTATATAATAATATACCCTGACTGTGTAATAATAATACTATATAATAATAATAATATACCCTGAATGTGTAATAATAATACTATATAATAATATACCCTGACTGTGTAATAATAATACTATATAATAATATACCCTGACTGTGTAATAATAATACTATATAATAATACACCCTGACTGTGTAATAATAATACTATATAATAATATACCCTGACTGTGTAATAATAATACTATATAATAATACACCCTGACTGTGTAATAATAATACTATATAATAATACACCCTGACTGTGTAATAATAATACTATATAATAATATACCCTGACTGTGTAATAATAATAATACTATATAATAATACACCCTGACTGTGTAATAATAATACTATATAATAATACACCCTGACTGTGTAATAATAATACTATAGAATAATACACCCTGACTGTGTAATAATAATACTATATAATAATATACCCTGACTGTGTAATAATAATACTATATAATAATATACCCTGACTGTGTAATAATAATAATATATAATAATACACCCTGACTGTGTAATAATAATAATACTATATAATAATATACCCTGACTGTGTAATAATAATACTATATAATAATACACCCTGACTGTGTAATAATAATACTATATAATAATACACCCTGACTGTGTAATAATAATACTATATAATAATACACCCTGACTGTGTAATAATAATACTATATAATAATACACCCTGACTGTGTAATAATAATAATACTATATAATAATATACCCTGACTGTGTAATAATAATAATACTATATAATAATACACCCTGACTGTGTAATAATAATAATACTATATAATAATACACCCTGACTGTGTAATAATAATACTATATAATAATACACCCTGACTGTGTAATTATAATACTATATAATAATATACCCTGACTGTGTAATAATAATAATACTATATAATAATACACCCTGACTGTGTAATAATAATAATACTATATAATAATACACCCTGACTGTGTAATAATAATACTATATAATAATATACCCTGACTGTGTAATAATAATACTATATAATAATACACCCTGACTGTGTAATAATAATACTATATAATAATATACCCTGACTGTGTAATAATAATACTATATAATAATACACCCTGACTGTGTAATAATAATAATACTATATAATAATATACCCTGACTGTGTAATAATAATACTAGATAATAATACACCCTGACTGTGTAATAATAATAATACTATATAATAATATACCCTGACTGTGTAATAATAATACTATATAATAATACACCCTGACTGTGTAATAATAATACTATATAATAATACACCCTGACTGTGTAATAATAATAATACTATATAATAATATACCCTGACTGTGTAATAATAATAATACTATATAATAATACACCCTGACTGTGTAATTATAATACTATATAATAATATACCCTGACTGTGTAATAATAATAATACTATATAATAATACACCCTGACTGTGTAATAATAATACTATATAATAATACACCCTGACTGTGTAATAATAATACTATATAATAATACACCCTGACTGTGTAATAATAATACTATATAATAATATACCCTGACTGTGTAATAATAATACTATATAATAATACACCCTGACTGTGTAATAATAATACTATATAATAATACACCCTGACTGTGTAATAATAATACTATATAATAATATACCCTGACTGTGTAATAATAATACTATATAATAATAATAATATACCCTGACTGTGTATTAATAATAATACTATATAATAATATACCCTGACTGTGTAATAATAATAATACTATATAATAATATACCCTGACTGTGTAATAATAATAATAATACTATATAATAATATACCCTGACTGTGTAATAATAATAATACTATATAATAATACACCCTGACTGTGTAATAATAATACTATATAATAATACACCCTGACTGTGTAATAATAATACTATATAGTAATACACCCTAACTGTGTATTAATAATAATACTATATAATAATACACCCTGACTGTGTAATAATAATACTATATAATAATATACCCTGACTGTGTAATAATAATACTATATAATAATACACCCTGACTGTGTAATAATAATAATACTATATAATAATACACCCTGACTGTGTAATAATAATACTATATAATAATACACCCTGACTGTGTAATAATAATAATACTATATAATAATATACCCTGACTGTGTAATAATAATACTATATAATAATACACCCTGACTGTGTAATAATAATACTATATAATAATATACCCTAACTGTGTAATAATAATAATACTATATAATAATACACCCTGACTGTGTAATAATAATACTATATAATAATATACCCTGACTGTGTAATAATAATACTATATAATAATAATAATATACCCTGACTGTGTATTAATAATAATACTATATAATAATACACCCTGACTGTGTAATAATAATAATACTATATAATAATACACCCTGACTGTGTAATAATACTATATAATAATATACCCTGACTGTGTAATAATAATACTATATAATAATACACCCTGACTGTGTAATAATAATACTATATAATAATACACCCTGACTGTGTAATAATAATACTATATAATAATACACCCTGACTGTGTAATAATAATAATACTATATAATAATATACCCTGACTGTGTAATAATAATACTATATAATAATACACCCTGACTGTGTAATAATAATACTATATAATAATACACCCTGACTGTGTAATAATAATACTATATAATAATACACCCTGACTGTGTAATAATAATACTATATAATAATACACCCTGACTGTGTAATAATAATAATACTATATAATAATATACCCTGACTGTGTAATAATAATAATACTATATAATAATACACCCTGACTGTGTAATAATAATAATACTATATAATAATACACCCTGACTGTGTAATAATAATACTATATAATAATACACCCTGACTGTGTAATTATAATACTATATAATAATATACCCTGACTGTGTAATAATAATAATACTATATAATAATACACCCTGACTGTGTAATAATAATAATACTATATAATAATACACCCTGACTGTGTAATAATAATACTATATAATAATATACCCTGACTGTGTAATAATAATACTATATAATAATACACCCTGACTGTGTAATAATAATACTATATAATAATATACCCTGACTGTGTAATAATAATACTATATAATAATACACCCTGACTGTGTAATAATAATAATACTATATAATAATATACCCTGACTGTGTAATAATAATACTAGATAATAATACACCCTGACTGTGTAATAATAATAATACTATATAATAATATACCCTGACTGTGTAATAATAATACTATATAATAATACACCCTGACTGTGTAATAATAATACTATATAATAATACACCCTGACTGTGTAATAATAATAATACTATATAATAATATACCCTGACTGTGTAATAATAATAATACTATATAATAATACACCCTGACTGTGTAATTATAATACTATATAATAATATACCCTGACTGTGTAATAATAATAATACTATATAATAATACACCCTGACTGTGTAATAATAATACTATATAATAATACACCCTGACTGTGTAATAATAATACTATATAATAATACACCCTGACTGTGTAATAATAATACTATATAATAATATACCCTGACTGTGTAATAATAATACTATATAATAATACACCCTGACTGTGTAATAATAATACTATATAATAATACACCCTGACTGTGTAATAATAATACTATATAATAATATACCCTGACTGTGTAATAATAATACTATATAATAATAATAATATACCCTGACTGTGTATTAATAATAATACTATATAATAATATACCCTGACTGTGTAATAATAATAATACTATATAATAATATACCCTGACTGTGTAATAATAATAATAATACTATATAATAATATACCCTGACTGTGTAATAATAATAATACTATATAATAATACACCCTGACTGTGTAATAATAATACTATATAATAATACACCCTGACTGTGTAATAATAATACTATATAGTAATACACCCTAACTGTGTATTAATAATAATACTATATAATAATACACCCTGACTGTGTAATAATAATACTATATAATAATATACCCTGACTGTGTAATAATAATACTATATAATAATACACCCTGACTGTGTAATAATAATAATACTATATAATAATATACCCTGACTGTGTAATAATAATACTATATAATAATATACCCTGACTGTGTAATAATAATACTATATAATAATAATAATATACCCTGAATGTGTAATAATAATACTATATAATAATATACCCTGACTGTGTAATAATAATACTATATAATAATATACCCTGACTGTGTAATAATAATACTATATAATAATACACCCTGACTGTGTAATAATAATACTATATAATAATATACCCTGACTGTGTAATAATAATACTATATAATAATACACCCTGACTGTGTAATAATAATACTATATAATAATACACCCTGACTGTGTAATAATAATACTATATAATAATATACCCTGACTGTGTAATAATAATAATACTATATAATAATACACCCTGACTGTGTAATAATAATACTATATAATAATACACCCTGACTGTGTAATAATAATACTATAGAATAATACACCCTGACTGTGTAATAATAATACTATATAATAATATACCCTGACTGTGTAATAATAATACTATATAATAATATACCCTGACTGTGTAATAATAATAATATATAATAATACACCCTGACTGTGTAATAATAATAATACTATATAATAATATACCCTGACTGTGTAATAATAATACTATATAATAATACACCCTGACTGTGTAATAATAATACTATATAATAATATACCCTGACTGTGTAATAATAATACTATATAATAATACACCCTGACTGTGTAATAATAATACTATATAATAATACACCCTGACTGTGTAATAATAATACTATATAATAATATACCCTGACTGTGTAATAATAATACTATATAATAATAATAATATACCCTGACTGTGTATTAATAATAATACTATATAATAATACACCCTGACTGTGTAATAATAATAATACTATATAATAATACACCCTGACTGTGTAATAATACTATATAATAATATACCCTGACTGTGTAATAATAATACTATATAATAATACACCCTGACTGTGTAATAATAATACTATATAATAATACACCCTGACTGTGTAATAATAATACTATATAATAATACACCCTGACTGTGTAATAATAATAATACTATATAATAATATACCCTGACTGTGTAATAAGAATACTATATAATAATACACCCTGACTGTGTAATAATAATACTATATAATAATACACCCTGACTGTGTAATAATAATACTATATAATAATACACCCTGACTGTGTAATAATAATACTATATAATAATACACCCTGACTGTGTAATAATAATAATACTATATAATAATATACCCTGACTGTGTAATAATAATAATACTATATAATAATACACCCTGACTGTGTAATAATAATAATACTATATAATAATACACCCTGACTGTGTAATAATAATACTATATAATAATACACCCTGACTGTGTAATTATAATACTATATAATAATATACCTTGACTGTGTAATAATAATAATACTATATAATAATACACCCTGACTGTGTAATAATAATAATACTATATAATAATACACCCTGACTGTGTAATAATAATACTATATAATAATATACCCTGACTGTGTAATAATAATACTATATAATAATACACCCTGACTGTGTAATAATAATACTATATAATAATATACCCTGACTGTGTAATAATAATACTATATAATAATACACCCTGACTGTGTAATAATACTATATAATAATATACCCTGACTGTGTAATAATAATACTAGATAATAATACACCCTGACTGTGTAATAATAATAATACTATATAATAATATACCCTGACTGTGTAATAATAATACTATATAATAATACACCCTGACTGTGTAATAATAATACTATATAATAATACACCCTGACTGTGTATGTAGCGGAACGCAGTAAGCCTGTCCTGCAAAATGCCTGTGTGACTGTAATTGTTATATTTTTTCCTATGTTGAAATTGCTATTCGCCTATTTAATATGTGAATTATATGTTATTCGGTAGTTTCCATCCGTATTATATACTTATGGAAACTACCGAACGGAGAGACCACCCCGGAGAGAAGTGTGCCAGCAATTAAGGTTCACATTCTCTCCAAACCGCAAGTTAACCGGCTCATTAACAGTGTGTCTGGGTGGCCGCCATTCGGCATGCGTACACGTGGCGGCGGCCATCTTACGCATGAAAATCTCAGCGGTGTTTTGTCGTCGAGTGTCTGGAACTCAAATCGGACACTCAAACAACCAAACACCGCTGAGACCTCCAGAGCTCCGTAACTACCGAACGGAGAGACTTAACGAATCCCCATTCGGTAGTTACAAAGTACCGAATGAGCGAATCACTATCTAGGTGAATTAAAGTATGGATGGCAGTTATAAATGTCTGTTTTAACTGCCGAAAGGAGACCGACCGCAGGGCCCATTCTCATGGAACCCTTTTCGGATACCAACTCGTGTGCAGTCGGTCAAACTTCACCTTCCTGTAACTGCCGAACCACTGGTCCGATCTGGGTGAATTTTGGATATTATATTCACCCAGATCAGGGCTACCTAGCGGTACCCTAATATTAAGGATATGTGATGGTTTAGGGGTACATCCAAGTTTGGGGTAAAGTACTGTACAAGTTAAGGGGATTATGACTCACTCTGAGGGGAGGAGATGTGTGGGAGGTAACAAGCACTGTATTGGTTACTGTCATAATTGCTGGAGTTCCCTCCCTTGCATGGGAGCAGGCTTTATAAGAAACCCTGGAATAAACGATTGTCAGTTCTACTCCTGAAACTGTGTGTCGTCCAGTTATTGGGAGTGCGGTGGGGATATTTCTGTACCTTTTTACCTGCTGGAAACTCTGCTGTGGATTTACTAATGACTTGTTCCTGAGCCTTCCTTGGATCTAAAGTGGAGAATAGCTGCGAGAAATCAGCTCTCCGCTACATTGGTTGGCAGCGCTGGGATCCAGACTCACAGAGGAACAAGGATTAATGGAGATTGACCTTTCTACGCTAAAGAGAACCACATTGAAAGACCTTCTGGAAGCGAAAGGTGTTTCTGCCAGCAGCAAATCCAAAGCAACGCTTATCACCGAAGTAATGGCAGAGTACAGAGCAGAAGAGGTCCAGGCCACGGAACAAAGACCTGAAACAGAACAGGAGGAGTTCCAAAGGCATTTACAATTCAGACTGGCCTTTTATGGGGAAAACCCACCAACAGAGATCATCTCTAAAACAATGACAGAGGTGCAGGAGTTTGTGATGAGAAACAGGAGACCACAAACACCGGAAAGAGGTGCAGCAGGAGCTGTGGCACAAGAGGGTAAGCCTAAAATTCCCTATCAAGCGTTTAAAACGTATGTGGAAGCAGAGGAGGATATAGATGCCTTCCTCCAAGATTTTGAGAGACTGTGTACGCTGCATAACATACCAAGGGAAGAATGGGTACCCATATTAGCAGGACGGCTGTCAGGAAGGGCAGCTGAAGCTTACCGCACTGTGCCTGATATTGAAATTAGGAACTATAGCCGGGTAAAAGAAATTATCCTGGCCCGGTATGCAATAACAGCAGAGGCATACCGGAGGCGCTTCAGGGAATTGAAAAAGGCGGACAAAGATTCGCACGCAGAGTGGGCTTGCCGACTAGAAAGGGCAGCTCTTGGGTGGATGCAGTCGAGTAAAGCGCGGTCCATGGAGGACTTGTTACAAATGCTGCTGTTGGAGCAGTTTTATGAGGGGATATCCTCAGAGCTACAGGAATGGGTGAGGGATCGTAACCCCACCACCCTCACCGAGGCTGCCAAAAAGGCAGATGATTTTATGGACGCTCGCAGACAAACCAAAGCAGTGAGTACCAAACCTGTCATGCGACCACTAGGGGGGAATTCCTTCTCTCCTAACCCTCAACCCCCACCAAGACAACTCCCTCCACCAGCACCAGCAGCAGCGCAGCAGAGATACCGCACACCTGCTTCTGTGCAATGCCACCGATGCCAGAAGTGGGGACATTTCCAACGAGATTGTCCGCAGTCTAGAGACCGCACCACCTGGATCCGACCAGGGCCTCCACCACCACCACCGAGAGCAGCAGCGCATCACTACCAGGACGAGGTACCACTTCCCTACAGCTCTGCCGTCCCAGTCACGACTGTAGAACAGTGGGAAGTGCTGCATGAGGCCAACCCGTTACAAGCACAGGCAGATAATCGGCAACACCATAGGCAGACCGTGTATCTGGAAGGGAAGCCTATGCAGGGGCTCAGAGACTCGGGGGCCACCATCACCCTGGTGCAAAGCCATTTGGTTTCGGACAAAGCTAAACTGAATAAGACTGTGGCTGTCAGGGTTGCAGGGGGAGCCGTGTATCGGCTGGACACAGCCAGGGTACACTTGCATTGGGGTGCGGGGTTTGGGAATGTGGAAGTGGGGCTAATGCCGCAATTACCTGCTGAGGTGGTCCTAGGGAATGATCTGGGCAAACTCACCTCCGCATTTGAACCACAAACTACTGAGGAAGCACACCCAGTAGTCACCAGGCAACAGGCCCGCACCCAACACAACAACGCACTGCCGGAGGTCCAGGTAAGAGATTCCTCCCCTTCCCTAGACTGTATCCCTTGGGCCCCTCCTGACGAGTTTGTAGCCGAGGTGATCACTGACCCTACCTTACAAGTATACCGAGACAAGGTCACCTCTATCCAACCGGGGGCGGAGGGGGAAAGATTTGTATGGGACAGGCAGCTATTATACCGGGAAACGAGTAAAGAGATAGCTGGGTCAGACCCCATTACTGCAAGACAGCTGGTGGTACCTCAGAGGTACCGAACCGAATTACTCCGGATAGCGCACGATATTCCGCTATCCGGACATTTGGGGGTCAGCCGTACCAGATATCGGCTGACCCAAAGTTTCTTCTGGCCAGGGATTAGCCAGGAGGTGCGCAGGTATTGTAATACCTGCGATACGTGCCAGAGGGTAGGAAAGAGAGGGGATAAGCGTAAGGCGAAGCTGCACCCCCTACCCATAATTGAGGAACCCTTTCATAGGGTTGCAGTAGACATTGTAGGCCCCTTCCGGAAGCCTAGCCCATCAGGCAAACGGTACATTTTGACCGTAGTGGACTACGCCACTCGCTACCCCGAGGCGGTAGCCTTAACTAATATACATGCAGAGACGGTGGCTGAGGCGCTGATGCAGATTTTCTCCCGGATGGGGTTACCCAGGGAGATCATCTCGGATCAGGGCACTCAGTTCACGGCAGAGGTCACCCAACAGCTCTGGAAGTTTTGTAAAATTAAGCCCATAATTAGTGCTCCGTACCACCCCCAGACTAATGGGCTCTGCGAACGGTTCAATGGCACCTTAAAACAGATGCTCCGAACCTTCGCAGAGACTCACCGAGACTGGGAAAAATTCCTGCCGCACTTACTGTTTGCTTACAGGGAGGTGCCGCAGGAATCTACGGGATTTTCCCCCTTTGAACTGCTATTCGGGAGGAGAGTAAGGGGGCCCCTGGACTTGATTAGAGAGCACTGGGAGGGAGACCGTAGCACTGACGGCACCCCTATTGTACCATATGTGTTGGCCCTCCGAGATCGCCTGGAAGCCCTCACAAAGACGGTAAAGGAAAACCTACAGGCAGCTCAGACACGTCAGCGCACCTGGTACGATAGGGGCGCCAGGGACCGCAGCTTTCAGGTCGGACAGAAAGTTTTAATTTTAAAACCTGTCAGACACGATAAGCTACAGGCCGCCTGGCAAGGCCCTTATAAAGTGGTAGAACAAAGGTGTGACACCACTTATATAATTGGCCACTGCGCAGGGAATGGGGGGCGACGCATGATCCATGTGAACATGCTGAAGCCTTACCAAGAACGATCAGAGGAGGTGACAGCTATCTGCGCCCCCACCTCTGAAGAAGGCGACAGCCTACCTCTCCCCGATCTGTTAGAAGACGGACAGCTAGCTGGGGATTTAGGAGCGGTTGTACTGGGGGATCGGTTGAGCCCACAGGAGCGTATCGAGGTACAACAACTACTGCAAGAAAAGCAGGAGACCTTTTCTAATGTACCTGGATACACCCCTCTGGCTACCCACCGAGTAGAAACCCCTGGTCAACTTCCCATGCGCCAGACTCCGTACCGCATCCCTGAAGCGGTACGGGAGAATATGCGCAAAGAGATTGAAGAGATGATACAGTTAGGAGTCATTGAGCCCTCAGATAGCCCTTGGGCCTCTCCAGTAGTCCTCGTACCAAAGCGGGACGGCACGACCCGTTTTTGCGTGGACTACAGGAGATTGAATGAGAAGACCGTATCCGACGCATATCCGATGCCTAGGATAGATGAGTTGCTGGACCGGATGGCCAGGGGTCAATACCTTACCACTATTGATTTGTGTAAAGGGTATTGGCAGATTCCCCTGGCCCCGGACGCTATCCCTAAGTCCGCCTTTGTCACCCCATTCGGCCTGTACCAATTTAAGGTCATGCCGTTTGGGATGAAAAACGCGCCGGCTACCTTCCAGCGGATGGTGGACCGCCTCCTAGATGGGTTCCAAGACTATACCTGCGCATATCTCGATGATATTGCCATATTTAGCGATACCTGGCAGGAACACTTGGCCCATATAGGAGCAGTTCTAGACAGGATCAAGGAGGCTGGTTTGACCCTAAAACCAGCGAAATGTAGCATTGGGATGGCCGAGGTACAGTACCTGGGCCACAGAGTAGGCTGTGGTAAACAAAAGCCGGAACCAGCCAAAGTAGAGGCAGTATCACAGTGGCCGACCCCGAAAACTAAAACCCAAGTGTTAGCCTTCCTAGGGACAGCAGGGTATTACCGGAAGTTTGTGCCCAACTATAGTACCCTGGCCAAACCCCTCACTGACCTGACACGTAAAAACCTTCCCCGCCAAGTAACCTGGACCCCGGAGTGTGAGCAGGCATTCCAACACTTGAAAGATGCACTTGTTAATGCCCCTGTCTTGGCCGCTCCCAATCCAACTAAACGTTTTCTTGTTCACACAGACGCTTCTATGTTTGGATTGGGGGCAGTATTGAGCCAAGTCGGGGCCGATGGCGGAGAACATCCAGTGGCTTACATCAGTCGCAAACTTTTACCCCGGGAAGTAAGCTACGCCGCCATCGAGAAGGAATGCCTGGCTGTGGTGTGGGCCTTGAAGAAATTACAACCCTATTTGTATGGACAGGCTTTTTCTTTGCTCACGGATCACAACCCGTTGGTATGGCTGAACCGGGTGGCTGGGGACAATGCCAGGCTGCTGCGCTGGAGTTTGGCGCTGCAGCCCTTTGACTTTAACATTCAATACCGCCCGGGTAAGCAAAATGGAAACGCCGACGGGTTGTCACGACAAACTGATCTGGAGAAATAATCCGTGAGCACCCCGGTCATCCCCAAGCCGATCCGTGTGGGATCAGACTGTGTATGCCGGCTTGTGGGCAAGGGGGAGCAGTGTAGCGGAACGCAGTAAGCCTGTCCTGCAAAATGCCTGTGTGACTGTAATTGTTATATTTTTTCCTATGTTGAAATTGCTATTCGCCTATTTAATATGTGAATTATATGTTATTCGGTAGTTTCCATCCGTATTATATACTTATGGAAACTACCGAACGGAGAGACCACCCCGGAGAGAAGTGTGCCAGCAATTAAGGTTCACATTCTCTCCAAACCGCAAGTTAACCGGCTCATTAACAGTGTGTCTGGGTGGCCGCCATTCGGCATGCGTACACGTGGCGGCGGCCATCTTACGCATGAAAATCTCAGCGGTGTTTTGTCGTCGAGTGTCTGGAACTCAAATCGGACACTCAAACAACCAAACACCGCTGAGACCTCCAGAGCTCCGTAACTACCGAACGGAGAGACTTAACGAATCCCCATTCGGTAGTTACAAAGTACCGAATGAGCGAATCACTATCTAGGTGAATTAAAGTATGGATGGCAGTTATAAATGTCTGTTTTAACTGCCGAAAGGAGACCGACCGCAGGGCCCATTCTCATGGAACCCTTTTCGGATACCAACTCGTGTGCAGTCGGTCAAACTTCACCTTCCTGTAACTGCCGAACCACTGGTCCGATCTGGGTGAATTTTGGATATTATATTCACCCAGATCAGGGCTACCTAGCGGTACCCTAATATTAAGGATATGTGATGGTTTAGGGGTACATCCAAGTTTGGGGTAAAGTACTGTACAAGTTAAGGGGATTATGACTCACTCTGAGGGGAGGAGATGTGTGGGAGGTAACAAGCACTGTATTGGTTACTGTCATAATTGCTGGAGTTCCCTCCCTTGCATGGGAGCAGGCTTTATAAGAAACCCTGGAATAAACGATTGTCAGTTCTACTCCTGAAACTGTGTGTCGTCCAGTTATTGGGAGTGCGGTGGGGATATTTCTGTACCTTTTTACCTGCTGGAAACTCTGCTGTGGATTTACTAATGACTTGTTCCTGAGCCTTCCTTGGATCTAAAGTGGAGAATAGCTGCGAGAAATCAGCTCTCCGCTACAGTGTAATAATAATAATACTATATAATAATATACCCTGACTGTGTAATAATAATAATACTATATAATAATACACCCTGACTGTGTAATTATAATACTATATGTAACGGACCGTTTCACTTACAAGAGGATAAAACCCAGTTTAGGCGATAATCCCCTTTCCAGATGCACAGGCAGCTACTGCAAACACCATTCTCCCGACTGGAACCACACGAACACTGGAACAGCTGAACAAGAAAAGCAGACATCGGCTTACACTCTTGGCAGTCAGCATACAATCCCATTCCCCCAAAGACCGAGACGACACATCGCTTTGAGGGTTAAGCAAGAACTCTAGACTGGGACACCCAGTCTGGCTTTTATTTCCAACTCACACATACAGGCCACACCCAGGGGGAGGCATAAAATAACCAATGACATAGATGTTACCTCCCACACATCCCCTCCCCTTAGTGTGACACATAATCCCATTATGCATACAGTTTAAAATATACTTTTACACAACTTCCATAACTTTAAAACCATACATCACATTCACATAAAAATACATATCCACAATCAATCCATTCAGGGGAACAACATATTAAAAAATGGCATGAATCCGACCAGGGGTTTAAAAGTTACTAAAAGTATCTTTTGGGCCTGGGCTTGCAGCATGGCACAATCTGGCTCAAACAGAAGTAAAACATCCCCCACAATGCATCCCGGCTTCCTCCCTTCTGCCCTGGAGATAATTGGAGAAGTAATTCAATTATCTAGGACTAGAGTCAGACTCCATTAACCACATGGTTGCAAAAAGACAGTAAAAGACATAAAATTACCTACTGATACATTTAACACATAAAACACACATTTCTACATATCCCCAGTTTAACTGAACACATAAATACCTACATAATATTTAAGACAGTATTACTGTGATATGTTACAAAGTCTTAAAGGGACATTAGTCCCAAAAGTCCCAATATGTCCATCGCTGATTTTAAAGGGCCAGTAGCAGCAATATAAATTATTACATGCCCAAATATAGTTTCTAAAGTGCAACACGTCCAGGGGCCATAGTCAGCGGGCAGGAGGCCAGCAGCCAGGCCTCTCCAGTTCACAGTGGCGAAGCTGGTTTCGCCACATTTCTCCCCTTTGCCAATTAGACTAACAGGGTACCTGACTTTCTGCCGGTCAGTGCCCTGGTTAGTCCAGCAACCCACCCACAAAACAGAAATAACAGAGCAGCCCGCCCCCACTAACCGGTTACTACATCTGGGTGAGGAAGAATTTTGTCCAAGTTCTGGGGTTTCACCACTGCTGGGTGGGAGACGGGTAGGCTGCCTTGGTGGGTTGCTGAGGGGGCAGAGACCAGCGGTACTCTGTCCTGTTGCCAGCACTACCACGGGAGTAGTCTGGTGGGCGCCTGGTTGCTGGAGACTGGCTGTCTCCCCTTTAGGTGCACAGCTCGACTGCCGGAGGGGGAGACTGACTGTCTCCCCTTTGGATCCATCACACTGAGGCTGGGGAACAGGACCGACCGTCCCTATCCCTTGTGCTGTAAGTGCAGAGACTACGGTCCCATCTGCACAGTTGTGGGGCTTAACATCTCCCCTCGGTGGGTTAGGTTGCCGTGGGAGAGAGGGTGTAACAAGCTCCTCTCTCTGGATGGCAAACTGCCGCTGGGGAGGGAGGACACTGCTCTCCTCTCCCTTTACTTCACACTGCCTTCCTGGCACATCACTTTGCTGCTGGGGGGCAGGAACAACAACCTCTGCCCCCTGTAACTCAGCCTGCTGCTGGGGAGGAAGGACGACACCTTCATCTCCCTGGGGTACACACTGCCGCTGGGGAGGGAGGACGCTGCTCTCCTCTCCCTTCACTTCACACTGCCTTCCTGGCACATCACTTTGCTGCTGGGGGGCAGGAACAACAACCTCTGCCCCCTGTAACTCAGCCTGCCGCTGGGGAGGAAGGACGACACCTTCATCTCCCTGGGACTTACTCTGTCGCTGGGGATCTGGGCCTGCTGCCCACCATCCCGTTGGGCCCGGTGGAGAGACCTCGGTCCCATCTCCACCTGCCTGTTGTGGTTCCTCACAGGACCAATCTTGTTGGATCCTCTGCGTCCTTAGCAGCATGAGGTACGCCTGTACATCGTCGTAGACCCGGGATGCCATCTGCACCGCTCGGGCTGGTGAGAATAGAGCCATCCTGCTCCTGTATTCCCTGATAAACTCGGATTCCTCCTTCTCCCTTGGAGGTGCTGCAGCAGCTGCGACTCTGTCTCCTTCCATTTTCTTATTTCCTTTGTAGCTAGGGTCGCTGTACGGATACTAGCGTTGCCCTCAATTTGTAATCCAGAAATGGTGTTGTCTGTAGCTGTCCCTCTGGTTGTAGGAACGATCCCGCCGCTTGCCACCAATTGTAACGGACCGTTTCAGCATACAAGGGGAAAAATGCGTTTAGGCGATAATCCCCTTTTCCATAGACAGGCACAGCTACTGCAGAACATCAGAACTCACGAGCTGGATACGAAATAACACTCCGAACTGGAACAGCTGAACAAGAAAAGCAGACATCGGCTTACACTCTTGGCAGTCAGCATACAATCCCATTCCCCCAAAGACCGAGACGACACATCGCTTTGAGGGTTAAGCAAGAACTCTAGACTGGGACACCCAGTCTGGCTTTTATTTCCAACTCACACATACAGGCCACACCCAGGGGGAGGCATAAAATAACCAATGACATAGATGTTACCTCCCACACATCCCCTCCCCTTAGTGTGACACATAATCCCATTATGCATACAGTTTAAAATATACTTTTACACAACTTCCATAACTTTAAAACCATACATCACATTCACATAAAAATACATATCCACAATCAATCCATTCAGGGGAACAACATATTAAAAAATGGCATGAATCCGACCAGGGGTTTAAAAGTTACTAAAAGTATCTTTTGGGCCTGGGCTTGCAGCATGGCACAATCTGGCTCAAACAGAAGTAAAACATCCCCCACAATGCATCCCGGCTTCCTCCCTTCTGCCCTGGAGATAATTGGAGAAGTAATTCAATTATCTAGGACTAGAGTCAGACTCCATTAACCACATGGTTGCAAAAAGACAGTAAAAGACATAAAATTACCTACTGATACATTTAACACATAAAACACACATTTCTACATATCCCCAGTTTAACTGAACACATAAATACCTACATAATATTTAAGACAGTATTACTGTGATATGTTACAAAGTCTTAAAGGGACATTAGTCCCAAAAGTCCCAATATGTCCATCGCTGATTTTAAAGGGCCAGTAGCAGCAATATAAATTATTACATGCCCAAATATAGTTTCTAAAGTGCAACACGTCCAGGGGCCATAGTCAGCGGGCAGGAGGCCAGCAGCCAGGCCTCTCCAGTTCACAGTGGCGAAGCTGGTTTCGCCACACTATATAATAATATACCCTGACTGTGTAATAATAATAATACTATATAATAATACACCCTGACTGTGTAATAATAATACTATATAATAATACACCCTGACTGTGTAATAATAATACTATATAATAATACACCCTGACTGTGTAATAATAATACTATATAATAATATACCCTGACTGTGTAATAATAATACTATATAATAATACACCCTGACTGTGTAATAATAATACTATATAATAATACACCCTGACTGTGTAATAATAATACTATATAATAATATACCCTGACTGTGTAATAATAATACTATATAATAATAATAATATACCCTGACTGTGTATTAATAATAATACTATATAATAATATACCCTGACTGTGTAATAATAATAATACTATATAATAATATACCCTGACTGTGTAATAATAATAATAATACTATATAATAATATACCCTGACTGTGTAATAATAATAATACTATATAATAATACACCCTGACTGTGTAATAATAATACTATATAATAATACACCCTGACTGTGTAATAATAATACTATATAGTAATACACCCTAACTGTGTATTAATAATAATACTATATAATAATACACCCTGACTGTGTAATAATAATACTATATAATAATATACCCTGACTGTGTAATAATAATACTATATAATAATACACCCTGACTGTGTAATAATAATAATACTATATAATAATATACCCTGACTGTGTAATAATAATACTATATAATAATATACCCTGACTGTGTAATAATAATACTATATAATAATAATAATATACCCTGACTGTGTAATAATAATACTATATAATAATATACCCTGACTGTGTAATAATAATACTATATAATAATATACCCTGACTGTGTAATAATAATACTATATAATAATACACCCTGACTGTGTAATAATAATACTATATAATAATATACCCTGACTGTGTAATAATAATACTATATAATAATACACCCTGACTGTGTAATAATAATACTATATAATAATACACCCTGACTGTGTAATAATAATACTATATAATAATATACCCTGACTGTGTAATAATAATAATACTATATAATAATACACCCTGACTGTGTAATAATAATACTATATAATAATACACCCTGACTGTGTAATAATAATACTATATAATAATACACCCTGACTGTGTAATAATAATACTATATAATAATATACCCTGACTGTGTAATAATAATACTATATAATAATATACCCTGACTGTGTAATAATAATACTATATAATAATACACCCTGACTGTGTAATAATAATAATACTATATAATAATATACCCTGACTGTGTAATAATAATACTATATAATAATACACCCTGACTGTGTAATAATAATACTATATAATAATATACCCTGACTGTGTAATAATAATACTATATAATAATACACCCTGACTGTGTAATAATAATACTATATAATAATACTATATAATAATACACCCTGACTGTGTAATAATAATAATACTATATAATAATACACCCTGACTGTGTAATAATAATAATACTATATAATAATACACCCTGACTGTGTAATAATAATACTATATAATAATACACCCTGACTGTGTAATAATAATACTATATAATAATACACCCTGACTGTGTAATAATAATACTATATAATAATACACCCTGACTGTGTAATAATAATAATACTATATAATAATACACCCTGACTGTGTAATAATAATAATACTATATAATAATACACCCTGACTGTGTAATAATAATACTATATAATAATATACCCTGACTGTGTAATAATAATAATACTATATAATAATACACCCTGACTGTGTAATAATAATACTATATAATAATACACCCTGACTGTGTAATAATAATACTATATAATAATATACCCTGACTGTGTAATAATAATACTATATAATAATACACCCTGACTGTGTAATAATAATACTATATAATAATATACCCTGACTGTGTAATAATAATACTATATAATAATACACCCTGACTGTGTAATAATAATAATACTATATAATAATATACCCTGACTGTGTAATAATAATACTATATAATAATACACCCTGACTGTGTAATAATAATAATACTATATAATAATATACCCTGACTGTGTAATAATAATACTATATAATAATACACCCTGACTGTGTAATAATAATACTATATAATAATACACCCTGACTGTGTAATAATAATAATACTATATAATAATATACCCTGACTGTGTAATAATAATAATACTATATAATAATACACCCTGACTGTGTAATTATAATACTATATAATAATATACCCTGACTGTGTAATAATAATAATACTATATAATAATACACCCTGACTGTGTAATACTAATACTATATAATAATACACCCTGACTGTGTAATAATAATACTATATAATAATACACCCTGACTGTGTAATAATAATACTATATAATAATATACCCTGACTGTGTAATAATAATACTATATAATAATACACCCTGACTGTGTAATAATAATACTATATAATAATACACCCTGACTGTGTAATAATAATACTATATAATAATATACCCTGACTGTGTAATAATAATACTATATAATAATAATAATAATATACCCTGACTTTGTATTAATAATAATACTATATAATAATATACCCTGACTGTGTAATAATAATAATACTATATAATAATATACCCTGACTGTGTAATAATAATAATAATACTATATAATAATATACCCTGACTGTGTAATAATAATAATACTATATAATAATACACCCTGACTGTGTAATAATAATACTATATAATAATACACCCTGACTGTGTAATAATAATACTATATAGTAATACACCCTAACTGTGTATTAATAATAATACTATATAATAATACACCCTGACTGTGTAATAATAATACTATATAATAATATACCCTGACTGTGTAATAATAATACTATATAATAATACACCCTGACTGTGTAATAATAATAATACTATATAATAATATACCCTGACTGTGTAATAATAATACTATATAATAATATACCCTGACTGTGTAATAATAATACTATATAATAATAATAATATACCCTGACTGTGTAATAATAATACTATATAATAATATACCCTGACTGTGTAATAATAATACTATATAATAATATACCCTGACTGTGTAATAATAATACTATATAATAATACACCCTGACTGTGTAATAATAATACTATATAATAATATACCCTGACTGTGTAATAATAATACTATATAATAATACACCCTGACTGTGTAATAATAATACTATATAATAATACACCCTGACTGTGTAATAATAATACTATATAATAATATACCCTGACTGTGTAATAATAATAATACTATATAATAATATACCCTGACTGTGTAATAATAATACTATATAATAATACACCCTGACTGTGTAATAATAATACTATATAATAATACACCCTGACTGTGTAATAATAATACTATATAATAATATACCCTGACTGTGTAATAATAATACTATATAATAATATACCCTGACTGTGTAATAATAATAATATATAATAATACACCCTGACTGTGTAATAATAATAATACTATATAATAATATACCCTGACTGTGTAATAATAATACTATATAATAATACACCCTGACTGTGTAATAATAATACTATATAATAATATACCCTGACTGTGTAATAATAATACTATATAATAATAATAATATACCCTGACTGTGTATTAATAATAATACTATATAATAATATACCCTGACTGTGTAATAATAATAATACTATATAATAATATACCCTGACTGTGTAATAATAATAATAATACTATATAATAATATACCCTGACTGTGTAATAATAATAATACTATATAATAATACACCCTGACTGTGTAATAATAATACTATATAATAATACACCCTGACTGTGTAATAATAATACTATATAATAATACACCCTAACTGTGTATTAATAATAATACTATATAATAATACACCCTGACTGTGTAATAATAATACTATATAATAATATACCCTGACTGTGTAATAATAATACTATATAATAATACACCCTGACTGTGTAATAATAATAATACTATATAATAATATACCCTGACTGTGTAATAATAATACTATATAATAATATACCCTGACTGTGTAATAATAATACTATATAATAATAATAATATACCCTGACTGTGTAATAATAATACTATATAATAATACACCCTGACTGTGTAATAATAATAATACACCCTGACTGTGTATTAATAATAATACTATATAATAATATACCCTGACTGTGTAATAATAATAATAATACTATATAATAATATACCCTGACTGTGTAATAATAATAATACTATATAATAATACACCCTGACTGTGTAATAATAATACTATATAATAATACACCCTGACTGTGTAATATTAATACTATATAATAATACACCCTGACTGTGTATTAATAATAATACTATATAATAATACACCCTGACTGTGTAATAATAATACTATATAATAATATACCCTGACTGTGTAATAATAATACTATATAATAATATACCCTGACTGTGTAATAATAATAATACTATATAATAATATACCCTGACTGTGTAATAATAATACTATATAATAATATACCCTGACTGTGCAATAATAATAATACTATATAATAATACACCCTGACTGTGTAATAATAATAATACTATATAATAATATACCCTGACTGTGTAATAATAATACTATATAATAATACACCCTGACTGTGTAATAATACTACTATATAATAATATACCCTGACTGTGTAATAATAATACTATATAATAATACACCCTGACTGTGTAATAATAATACTATATAATAATACACCCTGACTGTGTAATTATAATAATACTATATAATAATACACCCTGACTGTGTAATAATAATACTATATAATAATATACCCTGACTGTGTAATAATAATAATACTATATAATAATACACCCTGACTGTGTAATAATAATAATAATAATACTATATAATAATACACCCTGACTGTGTAATAATAATAATACTATATAATAATATACCCTGACTGTGTAATAATAATACTATATAATAATACACCCTGACTGTGTAATAATAATATATAATAATATACACTGACTGTGTAATAATAATACTATATAATAATATACCCTGACTGTGTAATAATAATACTATATAATAATATACCCTGACTGTGTAATAATAATACTATATAATAATTGTGAAGAAAAGAGACCTCAGCTACTACCTCGGGAGGTCAGCTATGCCACCGTAGAAAAGGAATGCTTGGCGTTGGTATGGGCCTTAAAGAAGCTTCAACCCTACCTCTACGGCCAAGCTTTTACGTTACTAACTGATCACAACCCCCTCATTTGGCTCAACCGAGTCTCTGGAGACAATCCTCGGTTGTTACGCTGGAGTTTAGCGTTGCAACCATACAATTTTACACTGCAGTACCGTCCGGGCAAACAGAACGGTAATGCGGATGGACTTTCCCGTCAGACGGACTTGGACTCTTAATGCTACCACCCGGACATCCCCTAGCCAACCCGGCAGGGTCTAGACGGGTATGCCGACCCATGGAACTAAGGGGGAGTAATGTGAAGAAAAGAGACCTCAGCTAACCTTTTCTTCTATGTTTTGTGTATTTAATTTCCCTTTTCTGCCTATAGTAGTTTATCCGTTCGGCAGTTTGCATCTACCGAACCACGACCTCCCTCCTTGCTTGTTGTGATCTGAAGCACCGACAATTAAGTGTTCCCTGGATGGCCGTTGTTCGTATAGCCGAACGCCACGAGGAAAAGAAAATGGCGGCCATCTTGTTCGCACGAGGCGAGTCAGCGGGACTTGGTCGTCGAGTGTCTGGAACTAAAATCGGACACTCGACCGTGCGAAGTACCGCTGAAAACTACCGAACGGCCGGTTCTCCCACTTGCCAAACACCCAGAAGAGCGGCATTCGGTAGTTATATCCGTATGAACCAGGGGAACAAAAAAGACGACGCTACAAGATCTACTGGAAGCCCGAGGCCAGGTGGCAAGCAACAAGAGAAAAGCTACCCTCATAGCAGAACTAATGGAGGGCGACCAAACCAGCAGCGTGACGGACGTCAGCCGAGAGGAAGCGGAGTTCCAGCGGAAGGTGATGTGGAGGCTAAATTTATATGGGCCGAACCCACCACCGGAGGCGATAACGCAAATCCTGGCACAAGTGAATGCAGAACGCAGTGCCCTACAGGCCAGCTTGAACCAAGCAGACAATGCATCACTAACAGGATCTATAAATGGAGGACAGCGGAGAAAAATTAACTATGCTGCATTTAAAAGCTTTGCGGACGGAGAAACAGAGATTGACGCATATCTACAGGATTTCGAACGTCAATGCGCTTTGGAGGGTCTGGAATCAGAGCAATGGGCATCGATCTTAAGCAGCAAGCTCACGGGCCGTGCAGCCGAGGCCTACAGAGCAGTTCCTGACACAGCCATACATGACTATGCCAAGGTAAAGGAAATTCTGCTAGCTAGATATGCCGTGACCCCAGAGACTTACAGAAAGAAATTTCGGGCCTTACGGAAAGGGGGCCGAGACTCCTACACTGAGTGGGCTTTTAGGCTGTATCGAGCAGCCCAAAACTGGATACAAGGCTGCCTAGCCACCACATTGGAAGAGGTACTACAGCTCTTCTTACTTGAACACTTTTTTGAGCACACCCCGACAGACACCAGGGATTGGGTCAGAGACCGAAAGCCGGCTACCATCGAAGCCGCAGCCAAGCTGGCGGACGAGCATCATGAAGGCCGAAAAGGGGAAGCTGGTGGGAACCGTCCTCTGGTAAGGTCCAGTGCTCCACCACCAGGACCTGTGACCAACCCCAGACCACCCACACCCCAACCTGGTTTTGTCCGGAAACCTCCACCGGTATGTCACCAGTGCAATCCGCCCGGGCACTTCAAGATCCATTGCCCTCAGCGGAGCCGAACCAGCTGGGAACGGCCCCCACAAACCCCGAGGGCGGCCGCTCACCACTATCAGCACACCCAGGTGGGCGAGCCAGCACCCGACTCCGAACAGTGGGCTGTCCTACATGAGGTAGACCTAGCCCAAGCTGAAATAGACAATCGAGTCCACCACCGACAGTGGGTCACCGTAGACGGTCAAGAAGCAGAGGGGCTCCGAGACACGGGCGCCACCCTTACACTGGTACAACCACATACCGTAGCTGCCAAGGCCCGCACCAACAAGACTGTAGCAGTACGAGTGGCCGGGGGTGCCATCCACAAGATACCCACTGCTCGGGTACAGCTGAATTGGGGCCATGGTGACAGGCCGATGGAAGTAGGCATTATGGCGGGACTACCAGCAGACGTTTTGTTGGGGAATGATTTAGGGTGCCTAACTTCAAAGCTGGTACAATCCGAACCTGCTGGAGCCTGCGCAGTGACCACTAGGGCGCAAGCCCGCCGAGCTGGACCAACACACTCCGAGGAACCACAGGTAGGAACTGAAAACCCCTAATGCCCCTAACCCTATCCCATTCTGGGGTACCCCCCAAGATTTTGGCCAAACCCAACAAACAGACCCCACCTTAGCCGGTTACAGGAAGGCAGTAGGGACACCCAGAGAAGGGAATAACCACGAGGAATTCCAATGGGATAAGGGGTTGCTGTATAGGGTTACCGGGGGAGTGGGGAGGGGGGCAGCACAAGTGATAAAAAGGCAGCTGGTAGTACCCCGGAAATACAGGGCGGAGCTTCTAAGGCTCAGCCATGATATCCCGCTAGCCGGACATCTGGGTATCAAGAAAACTAAGGACCGCCTTACCCAGACGTTCTTCTGGCCAGGGATATCCACCGATGTGCAGTCTTACTGTAGAACCTGTGATACCTGTCAACGAATAGGGAAAAGGGGGGATCACCCTAGGGCCAAATTAAGACCCCTACCTATAATTGACGAGCCATTCTACCGGGTAGCAGTAGACCTAGTGGGGCCTCTCAGCAAACCCAGCTCCTCCGGAAAGCGCTACATACTCACGGTGGTGGACTATGCCACCAGATACCCTGAGGCGGTGGCGCTCTCCAACATTGAGGCGGAGACGGTGGCAGAGGCCCTAGTTAAGATCTTTTCCCGAGTAGGGTTCCCCCGGGAAATACTTTCCGACCAAGGGACCCAGTTCACGGCAACTGTAACGCAACAGTTGTGGCAGAGCTGCGGGGTTAAACCCTTATTCAGCTCCCCCTATCACCCACAGACCAATGGTCTCTGTGAACGATTTAACGGCACGCTTAAGCAAATGCTCACAGCGTTCACGGAGTCCTACGGTCAATGGGAGAAGTTTCTACCTCACCTCCTGTTTGCCTACCGGGAAGTGCCTCAGGCGTCCACTGGGTTCTCCCCCTTCGAACTCCTCTACGGGAGAAAAGTTCGGGGACCCCTGGACCTCATACGAGAGCACTGGGAGGGCAACACAGGAGAGGAGGGAGTCCCAGTCCTGCCATACGTGCTGGAGTTTCGGGACCGCCTGCAAGCTCTCACCGAGTCCGTTCGGGAGAACTTGCGGGCGGCCCAGAAGCGCCAGAAACAATGGTATGACCACGGGGCAAGAGATAGGAACCTGGAAATAGGGCAAAGGGTGTTAGCCCTCAGACCCTCCAAAAAGAACAAGCTCCAGGCAGCCTGGCAGGGGCTATTTAAAATAGTGGAAAAGATTAGTGACACCACGTATATCGTGGCCAAATGTTCGGATGAAAGAGTAAGACGGGCCTTTCATGTCAACATGTTGAAGCCCTATCACGGACGCTCGGAAGATGTGGCTGCCATATGCGCCCCATCCACGGACGACAGTGAGGGACTCCCCTTACCAGACCTACTAGCAGCTAACCCCGGGACGGTAGAACAAGTTGGGTTAGGAGACAAGCTAGACCCCCCCTCAGCAGGCAGACGCTAAGCACCTGCTCCAGGAGTACGGTGGGCTATTCTCCTCTCTACCCGGATACACGTCCGCCGCAGTACACCGGGTAGAGACCCAGGGGGAAAACCCCTTGAGACAACAGCCCTATCGTATACCAGCAGCAGTACGCACGAGCATGTGGAAGGAACTCCAGGAAATGCTCGAACAAGGGGTTATTGAGGCTTCCCAAAGTCCCTGGGCGTCTCCGGTAGTGTTAGTACCAAAGCGAGACGGCACCACTCGCTTCTGTATTGACTACCGGAAACTAAATGACAGGACAATCACGGATGCCTACCCTATGCCGCGGATCGACGAATTGCTCGATCGCATGGCTAGTGGACACTTCCTGACTACCCTAGATCTGTGTAAAGGCTATTGGCAAATTCCCCTAGACCCGGCTGCCATCCCTAAGTCAGCCTTCGTCACCCCATTCGGGCTATACCAATTTAAGGTTATGCCGTTTGGGATGAAGAATGCCCCGGCTACATTTCAACGGATGGCGGACCGACTTCTGGAAGGAATGCAGGACTTCGCATGTGCTTACTTGGATGACATCGCCATCTACAGCGGCACATGGGAAGCTCACCTGGGACACTTGGCTTTGGTATTTAACAAATTACAGGAAGCCGGCCTTACCCTGAAACCCGAGAAGTGCCATGTGGGCATGGCAGAAGTCCAGTATTTGGGGCATCGGGTAGGTTCGGGTAAACAGCGGCCCGAGCCCGCCAAAATAGAGGCCATAGCAAATTGGCCCCAACCCCGCACTAAGACTCAGGTCCTAGCTTTCTTAGGCACAGCAGGGTACTATCGCAAGTTTGTCCCCGAGTATAGCACTCTAGCCAAGCCCCTCACCGATCTAACCAAAAAAGCCCTACCCAAGCAGGTATTGTGGTCCCCGGAGTGTGCAGCAGCGTTTCAAAGTCTTAAAGCAGCTCTGAGCAAAGCTCCAGTATTGGCGGCCCCAGACCCTAATAAGACATTTCTCGTTCACACAGATGCCTCTATGTTTGGGCTGGGAGCCGTGCTGAGCCAGGTGGGGGAAGATGGCATGGAACACCCGGTGGCATACCTCAGTCGGAAGTTACTACCTCGGGAGGTCAGCTATGCCACCGTAGAAAAGGAATGCTTGGCGTTGGTATGGGCCTTAAAGAAGCTTCAACCCTACCTCTACGGCCGAGCTTTTACGTTACTAACTGATCACAACCCCCTCATTTGGCTCAACCGAGTCTCTGGAGACAATCCTCGGTTGTTACGCTGGAGTTTAGCGTTGCAACCATACAATTTTACACTGCAGTACCGTCCGGGCAAACAGAACGGTAATGCGGATGGACTTTCCCGTCAGACGGACTTGGACTCTTAATGCTACCACCCGGACATCCCCTAGCCAACCCGGCAGGGTCTAGACGGGTATGCCGACCCATGGAACTAAGGGGGAGTAATGTGAAGAAAAGAGACCTCAGCTAACCTTTTCTTCTATGTTTTGTGTATTTAATTTCCCTTTTCTGCCTATAGTAGTTTAACCGTTCGGCAGTTTGCATCTACCGAACCACGACCTCCCTCCTTGCTTGTTGTGATCTGAAGCACCGACAATTAAGTGTTCCCTGGGTGGCCGTTGTTCGTATAGCCGAACGCCACGAGGAAAAGAAAACGGCGGCCATCTTGTTCGCACGAGGCGAGTCAGCGGGACTTGGTCGTCGAGTGTCTGGAACTAAAATCGGACACTCGACCGTGCGAAGTACCGCTGAAAACTACCGAACGGCCGGTTCTCCCACTTGCCAAACACCCAGAAGAGCGGCATTCGGTAGTTATATCCGTATGAACCAGGGGAACAATCGCTCCTATGAGCCAGGAGGGTATTTTCGGTACTTTTGACCGCTTTCGCCTTTTTCCCCAATTGACCGACCCCACACACTGAATTCGTGGAACTGTTTTGGGCAGGAGCCTCGTGTGTGGTCGGTAAACTAAGACTTCCACACTTTTTAAGAACCCCTGAACCGATCTGGGTTAAATTTGGATATGTTTGCCTCCCAGATCGGGGCTATCAGGGGATATGTATTTTGTGGGGATACCTGGTGGGGAAAGGGGTGTTCCAATGTTTGGGTAAAATGTGTGCCCTCTGCCTGGAGATAATTGATTTAACCTTTAACTTATCTCACTATCTTCCAGGCAGAGGAAGGGGCGTGTAGTAAGAAAATACTGTACAGTGATTGGTGATATGTTTGTTTGTTTTGGGAGGTCCTCTTGCATGAGGATCCCCATAAAAGCCAGCCTGTTTCAATAAAGCTTTAGTTCTGTTACACCCTTCATGAAGTCTTGGCTCATGTTTGGGGAAAGGATACTCTAACTACTGGGAAGGATTGTCTGGAAGCTGTATTCATCTCTACCCCCTGCTGGAGCTATGATCACTTATACTCAGCAGCTGAAAAAGGACCAAAGGAACGCAGCAACATCTCCCCTGCAGGTCTTAACAATAATATACCCTGACTGTGTAATAATAATACTATATAATAATATACCCTGACTGTGTAATAATAATACTATATAATAATATACCCTGACTGTGTAATAATAATACTATATAATAATATACCCTGACTGTGTAATAATAATACTATATAATAATATACCCTGACTGTGTAATAATAATACTATATAATAATACACCCTGACTGTGTAATAATACTATATAATAATACACCCTGACTGTGTAATAATAATAATACTATATAATAATACACCCTCACTGTGTAATAATACTATATAATAATACACCCTGACTGTGTAATAATAATAATACTATATAATAATACACCCTGACTGTGTAATAATACTATATAATAATATACCGTGACTGTGTAATAATAATACTATATAATAATATACCCTGACTGTGTAATAATAATACTATATAATAATATACCCTGACTGTGTAATAATAATACTATATAATAATACACCCTGACTGTGTAATTATAATAATACTATATAATAATACACCCTGACTGTGTAATAATAATAATAATAATAATACTATATAATAATACACCCTGACTGTGTAATAATAATAATACTATATAATAATACACCCTGACTGTGTAATAATACTATATAATAATATACCCTGACTGTGTAATAATAATACTATATATTAATATACCCTGACTGTGTAATAATAATAATACTATATAATAAAACACCCTGACTGTGTAATTATAATAATACTATATAATAATATGCCCTGACTGTGTAATAATAATACTATATAATAATACACCCTGACTGTGTAATAATAATACTATATAATAATATACCCTGACTGTGTAATAATAATAATACTATATAATAATACACCCTGACTGTGTAATAATAATACTATATAATAATATACCCTGACTGTGTAATAATAATAATAATAATAATAATAATACTATATAATAATATGAAAATGAGGGAGTGGTGGCAGTTTAGAAATCATGTCCTGATTTTTCAGCTTTTGCCAGCTCCCACTCTAGCTTTGCCATTCATTCCTATGGGACAAATTTCGCCACAAGAACGACGATATTCCGTGAACCATTTGGCGAAACGTTCCACAAAGTAATAGCAATCCGATCGGGAACAATCTGCACGTTTTGGTATATTTTTGTCTATGTAGTGTAAAAACTGTGGGAGGAGTTAGGGTGGCAAATATGGCTATAATAAGAATAATAAGAATAATAATAATATATATGTGAGATAACATTAAGTGGTCTTGCTATGCAAGAACACTTAATAATAATATATATGTGAGATAACATTAAGTGGTCTTGCTATGCAAGAACACTTAATAATATATATGTGAGATAACATTAAGTGGTCTTGCTATGCAAGAACACTTAATAATAATAATATATATGTGAGATAACATTAAGTGGTCTTGCTATGCAAGAACACTTAAATATACCCTGACTGTGTAATAATAATAATACTATATAATAATATACCCTAACTGTGTAATAATAATACTATATAATAATACACACTGACTGTGTATTAATAATACTATATAATAATAATATACCCTAACTGTGTAATAATAATACTATATAATAATACACCCTGACTGTGTAATAATTCTATATAATAATATACCCTAACTGTGTAATAATAATACTATATAATAATACACCCTGACTGTGTAATAATAATACTATATAATAATATACCCTGACTGTGTAATAATAATCCTATATAATAATATACCCTGACTGTGTAATAATAATACTATATAATAATAGACCCTGACTGTGTAATAATAATAATACTATATAATAATATACCCTAACTGTGTAATAATAATACTATATAATAATACACCCTGACTGTGTAATAATACTATATAATAATATACCCTGACTGTGTAATAATAATACTATATAATAATATACCCTGACTGTGTAATAATAATACTATATAATAATAGACCCTGACTGTGTAATAATAATACTATATAATAATACACCCTGACTGTGTAATAATACTATATAATAATATACCCTAACTGTGTAATAATAATACTATATAATAATACACCCTGACTGTGTAATAATAATAATACTATATAATAATACACCCTGACTGTGTAATAATAATACTATATAATAATACACCCTGACTGTGTAATGATAATACTATATAATAATATACCCTGACTGTGTAATAATAATAATACTATATAATAATATACCCTGACTGTGTAATAATAATACTATATAATAATAGACCCTGACTGTGTAATAATAATAATACTATATAATAATATACCCTAACTGTGTAATAATAATGCTATATAATAATACACCCTGACTGTGTAATAATACTATATAATAATATACCCTGACTGTGTAATAATAATACTATATAATAATATACCCTAACTGTGTAATAATAATAACACTATATAATAAGAATACTGTATAATAATATACCCTAACTGTGTAATAATAATAATAATACTATATAATAATATACCCTGACTGTGTAATAATAATACTATATAATAATATACCCTAACTGTGTAATAATAATACTATATAATAATATACCCTAACTGTGTCATAATAATAATACTATATAATAATACACCCTGACTGTGTATTAATAATACTATATAATATACCCTAACTGTGTAATAATATTAATACTATAAAATAATATACACTAACTGTGTAATAATAATAATAATACTATATAATAATATACCCTAACTGTGTAATAATAATAATACTATATAATAATATACCCTGACTGTGTAATAATAATACTATATAATAATATACCCTGACTGTGTAATAATAATACTATATAATAATACACCCTGACTGTGTAATAATAATAATACTATATAATAATACACCCTGACTGTGTAATAATAATAATACTATATAATAATATACCCTGACTGTGTAATAATAATAATACTATATAATAATATACCCTAACTGTGTAATAATAATACTATATAATAATACACACTGACTGTGTATTAATAATACTATATAATAATAATATACCCTAACTGTGTAATAATAATACTATATAATAATATACCCTGACTGTGTAATAATAATACTATATAATAATATACCCTGACTGTGTAATAATAATACTATATAATAATACACCCTGACTGTGTAATAATAGTAATACTATATAATAATATACCCTAACTGTGTAATAATAATACTATATAATAATACACCCTGACTGTGTAATAATAATACTATATAATAATATACCCTGACTGTGTAATAATAATCCTATATAATAATATACCCTGACTGTGTAATAATAATACTATATAATAATAGACCCTGACTGTGTAATAATAATAATACTATATAATAATATACCCTAACTGTGTAATAATAATACTATATAATAATACACCCTGACTGTGTAATAATACTATATAATAATATACCCTGACTGTGTAATAATAATACTATATAATAATATACCCTGACTGTGTAATAATAATACTATATAATAATACACCCTGACTGTGTAATAATACTATATAATAATATACCCTAACTGTGTAATAATAATACTATATAATAATACACCCTGACTGTGTAATAATAATAATACTATATAATAATACACCCTGACTGTGTAATAATAATATTATATAATAATACACCCTGACTGTGTAATGATAATACTATATAATAATATACCCTGACTGTGTAATAATAATAATACTATATAATAATATACCCTGACTGTGTAATAATAATACTATATAATAATAGACCCTGACTGTGTAATAATAATAATACTATATAATAATATACCCTAACTGTGTAATAATAATACTATATAATAATACACCCTGACTGTGTAATAATACTATATAATAATATACCCTGACTGTGTAATAATAATACTATATAATAATATACCCTAACTGTGTAATAATAATAACACTATATAATAAAAATACTGTATAATAATATACCCTAACTGTGTAATAATAATAATAATACTATATAATAATATACCCTGACTGTGTAATAATAATACTATATAATAATATACCCTAACTGTGTAATAATAATACTATATAATAATATACCCTAACTGTGTCATAATAATAATACTATATAATAATACACCCTGACTGTGTATTAATAATACTATATAATATACCCTAACTGTGTAATAATATTAATACTATAAAATAATATACACTAACTGTGTAATAATAATAATAATACTATATAATAATATACCCTAACTGTGTAATAATAATAATACTATATAATAATATACCCTGACTGTGTAATAATAATACTATATAATAATATACCCTGACTGTGTAATAATAATACTATATAATAATACACCCTGACTGTGAAATAATAATAATACTATATAATAATACACCCTGACTGTGTAATAATAATAATACTATATAATAATATACCCTGACTGTGTAATAATAATACTATATAATAATACACCCTGACTGTGTAATAATAATACTATATAATAATATACCCTGACTGTGTAATAATAATACTATATAATAATACACCCTGACTGTGTAATAATAATACTATATAATAATACACCCTGACTGTGTAATAATAATAATAAAAACTGTGTAATGACCGTTTCAGCAGACAAGGGGTAAAAATCGTTTAGGCGATAATCCCCTTTTCACAGACAGGCACAGCTACTGTAAAATCACCAAAACTCACGAATTGTATACAAGGGAATGCACCAAACTCCCGAACTGCATACAAGGGAATAAGGTAGCACTCCAAACTCCTGAACTGGAACCTCACGAATAGCTGCTAGCAGACGAACAGGAAAAGCTCCCAAGCGGCTTACACTCCTGGCAGTCAGTCCCTATCAGCATACAGTGAATCCCCCCAAGAACGAGACAAGGCTCCGTGTTGAGGGTCAAGCAGTGGTCTGTTTATTGAGGGCTACCTGCCCCTGTATTTATGCAGGTCTCCCACCTGGTGGACACTCCCCTAGGGGACCAAATGGAAGACTGTAACACAGACAGACATGTATTACATTACAGACTCACAGAAGCAAAACATCCCCACAATGCATCCTGGCTTCCTCCCTTCTGCCCTGGAGATAATTGGAGAAGTAATTCAATTATCTCCCAGGACAAAGGCAAAACTCCATTACACACGTGGGGACCCAAATACAGTAATGTGTTTTAAAATACATAAAGTTACTTTTTATACATTAAACATAGACATGTCACATATCCCCAGATAGCTCAGGTCTGAGTGCACATTATTAGGTGAATGGCACTCAGACCACACGAATACAGTTTAATCGCCATGGAGCCAAAGTCTTTAATCACACGAATAGGCTCCATGGCATAGCTATCTGGGTTACCACAAATTCACATGAAACAAAATACCGAATGAACGGCTGTTCGGCTACATCCCCACGAATAGGAACCAGGAGATGGCTCAGCGGTGTTCGTGCAAATAAGTGTCCGTTTATAGTTCCATAGTTTAGGTGCCGAACACCGCTGGCCGTACGGGACTTGTAAAATGGCCGCCGCCACGTGTTCGGTCGACGAACAAAGACCACCCTGCCTTCGTCAATTAAGCTGCGGTTAACCGCAACTTCAGGGTGGTCAATTGGCGGCACACTCCAGCTCCCAGGTGGTCGTGCAATCGTTAGTTTGTTCGGTAGATAAAATCTACCGAACACCCCGGCAGAAAAGGCACGAATAAGCCTTTCTGCAGGGAAAATAAATCTTTTAAAATCTGGTCCATAGTCCAAAGGCAGCAGGCGGGCAACTCCAAAGCAATGTGGCGAGATTGGTCTCGTCACATTTCTCCCCCTTTCCAAAAAGACTAACAGGGTACCTGACCTCCTGCCGGTCAGTGCCTTTGTTAGTCCAGCAGCCCACCCACAAAGCAGAAAGAACAGTACAGCCCACCCACAATAAATGGTTACTACACCTGGGTAGAGGAGAATCTTGTCCATGTCCAGGTGCCTCACCACGGTTGTGTGGGGGACTGGTAGGCTGCCTTGATGGGTTGCTGCATGGGCAGAGACCAGCGGTACTCTGTCCTGGTGCCAGTACTACCATTGGAGTAGTCTGGTTGGAGCCTGGTTGCTGGAGACTGACTGTCTCCCCCTTAGGTGCATCGCTCTGCTGCGGAATGGGAAGACCGGCTGTCTCCCCCTTGGATACACAGCTCTGTCGTGGGGGGGTAGGACCGACCATCCCTACCCCCTGTGTGGTGAGTGCAGAGACCACGGTCCCATCTGCACCGGTGGGGGGCTTACAGTCTCCCCCTGGTACATTAAGCTGTCGCTGGGGAGAGGGGGTAACAAGCTCCTCTCCCGATAGAACACTCTGCCGCTGGGGAATGGAGACTGAGCTCTCTATTCCCTGCCCATTAATGATCCGCCGCTGGGGAGAGGTGGTAACAAGCTCCTCTCCCAGACATACTTCCAGTCTTTGCGGAGGGAGACCGACTGTCTCTCCTCCCAACACAGAGTGCTGCTGCTGGGGAAAGGAGACTGGGCTCTCTATTCCCAGCTGGATACTCTGCCGCTGGCCGCTGGAGACTGGACTCCCAATTCCCAAAAAACCACGCTGCCGCTGGGGAGGGAGGACACTGCTCTCCTCTCCCTGTACTTCACACTGCCTTCCCGGCATATCACTCTGCTGCTGGGGGGCAGGAACAACTACCTCTGCCCCCTGTAACTCAGCCTGCCGCTGGGGAGGGAGGACGCTGCTCTCCTCTCCCTGCACTTCACACTGCCTTCCTGGCATATCACTCTGCTGCTGGGGGGCAGGAACAACTACCTCTGCCCCCTGTAACTCAGCCTGCTGCTGGGGAGGACACTGCTCTCCTCTCCCTGCACTTTACACTGCCGCTGGGGAATGGAGACTGGGCTCCCAATTCCCTGCAGGACCGGTGGAGAGACCTCGGTCCCATCTCCACTGGCCACTTGGGGTTCTTCCCAGTAAAACTTTACCATCTCGTCCCCTCTGAATGGGTCTGGCTCTGAGTCTGTCCTGCTGTTCCTTCTCATAGTATTGGAACAGCTGCTGGTAGCCCTGTTCTAGCTCCATCTCCCGGGTTACCAGGTGGAACAGGTCTTGCTCAATTTCGTGAGTGTCGTCCCAGTCATACCTGCTCTCCCTCCACCCCAAGAGATCACTGAACCGGGCTTGTGTAGGGCTCCCAAATTCGAGCTCTGAAAAAGACTGCCATAACAAGCCAGGACCGTCAAACTCCTCTCCCTCTGGCTTGTCATGCTCGGCTGTCCAGGGCAGGTACTGTGCCCCATACCACCAGAGCGCCTGGTAGGCATCCTCCAGCCACATCTCCTGCCATACCCGGAGTTCCAATTCCTTTACCCATTCCTCCAGGGGCTGCTCTCCCAGGAAGGGCATCCGCAGGGCTAGTCGCTTCTACAGTCGTTGGTCTTCCTTGGGGAGTCTCTCGCCCCGCTGGTATTCCACCATACCCAGTGCCTGGTACCAGATGCCTTTGCGGACTGCATCTCGGTCATCCATGGCACCCTCCTCATGCTCCACTGCTGGTTCCATCCTGGTGCTGTCAGGGTCGCTGTACTCAGACATGCGTTGCCCTCAAATTGTAAAATCCAGAGCAATGGTGTCTCCTGTAGCTGTCCTTCTGGCTGTAGGAACGATCCCGCCGCTTGCCACCAATTGTAACGGACCGTTTCAGCAGACAAGGGGTAAAAATCGTTTAGGCGATAATCCCCTTTTCACAGACAGGCACAGCTACTGTAAAATCACCAAAACTCACAAATTGTATACAAGGGAATGCACCAAACTCCCGAATTGCATACAAGGGAATAAGGTAGCACTCCAAACTCCCGAACTGGAACCTCACGAATAGCTGCTAGCAGACGAACAGGAAAAGCTCCCAAGCGGCTTACACTCCTGGCAGTCAGTCCCTATCAGCATACAGTGAATCCCCCAAAGAACGAGACAAGGCTCCGTGTTGAGGGTCAAGCAGTGGTCTGTTTATTGAGGGCTACCTGCCCCTGTATTTATGCAGGTCTCCCACCTGGTGGACACTCCCCTAGGGAACCAAATGGAAGACTGTAACACAGACAGACATGTATCACATTACAGACTCACAGAAGCAAAACATCCCCACAATGAATCCTGGCTTCCTCCCTTCTGCCCTGGAGATAATTGTAGAAGTAATTCAATTATCTCCCAGGAGAAAGGCAAAACTCCATTACACACGTGGAGACCCAAATACAGTAATATGTTTTAAAATACATAAAGTTACTTTTTATACATTAAACATAGACATGTCACATATCCCCAGATAGCTCAGGTCTGAGTGCACATTATTAGGTGAATGGCACTCAGACCACATGAATACAGTTTAATCGCCATGGAGCCAAAGTCTTTAATCACACGAATAGGCTCCATGGCATAGCTATCTGGGTTACCACAAATTCACATGAAACAAAATACCGAATGAACGGCTGTTCGGCTACATCCCCACGAATAGGAACCAGGAGACGGCTCAGCGGTGTTCGTGCAAATAAGTGTCCGTTTATAGTTCCATAGTTTAGGTGCCGAACACCGCTGGCCGTACGGGACTTGTAAAATGGCCGCCGCCACGTGTTCGGTCGACGAACAAAGACCACCCTGCCTTCGTCAATTAAGCTGCGGTTAACCGCAACTTCAGGGTGGTCAATTGGCGGCACACTCCAGCTCCCAGGTGGTCGTGCAATCGTTAGTTTGTTCGGTAGATAAAATCTACCGAACACCCCGGCAGAAAAGGCACGAATAAGCCTTTCTGCAGGGAAAATAAGTCTTTTAAAATCTGGTCCATAGTCCAAAGGCAGCAGGCGGGCAACCAGGCTCCTCCAATGCAATGTGGCGAGATTGGTCTCGTCACATGTAATAATAATAATACTATATAATAATATACCCTAACTGTGTAATAATAAGACTATATAATAATATATTCTAACTGTGTAATAATAATAATACTATATAATAATATACCCTAACTGTGTAATAATAAGACTATATAATAATATAATCTGTGTAATAATAACACTATATAATAATATACCCTGACTGTGTAATAATAATACTATATAATAATATACCCTATGTTATGACACTCCAGGGGAACGAAGCCGCTGTTTAGTAGATAACCCCCTCTCTCCAGAAATGCAGTTTTAGTCCAGCCGATCGTCAAACTTCCGAACGGAGCGTACGAACACGGCAACTCCCGATCAGCAATCCATCCGAAATCCTTTCACAGCTAGAAATAAACAAAAACGCTGTCCCAATAGTAAATCCCTCCACAAACGAGACCAAGCTCCGTCTTGAAGGTCAAACAGGAATGTGTTTCATGGGGGCTACCTGCCCGGTATTTATGCGGGTCTCCACAAGGTGGACACTCCCCTAGGGGACCTTGTGGAAGACTGTAAAACATATTGGACAGTAGCCAATCGCAGTGGCTTCAATATAAGCCCTTCCCATTTTACCCATAAATCCTTCTTCTCTATCCCGGAGATAATTAGGAAGAAACCTAATTATCTCCGAGGATAGAGACCATCGCCATTTTAAAACATAATAAGAAAAATACAATAAAATACATAAAGTCAGAAATACCGATTGCACGTGTTTCGTGTAACGTATCCCCATTTAGCCTGGATCTGAGTGCATATTCCTACCGAATAGCGCTCAGATCCGATGTACATAGTTTGATCGCCATGGAGTCAAAGTCTTTCACCAGTCCTTCGGTATACGAATGACTCCATGGGACGGCTACCTGAGTAAAGTCCATACGAAGGATAGAAACTCCCGAACTGACCGGTGTTCGTACGCCTCAACGAAATAGAAGGCGGGCGGCAGCTTCCAGCGGTGTTCGGCAGATAAAGTATCCATTTTTAGTTCCATAGGATTTGCACCGAACACCGCTGATTCTCCTCGTGTCCCAAAATGTCCGCCGCCTCGTGGTCGGCATACGAACGACGACCACCCGTACGAATGGAATGGAGAGGTGTCTGCGGTTAACCGCAACGTTCTAATTGAGGTCAATGAGTTAACGAGCAGCACACTCCTCTCCTGGGTGGCCGTTTGTTCGGTAGTTTCAATCGGTATTAGGGGAAACATACGAACAAGGGCATACGGACAGGAAATCCACGAAATCAAGGCAAACAGACGAACCAGCAATATAAGTCTATACAGATGGATTTGTCACACCCTAACTGTGTAATAATAACACTATATAATAATATACCCTGACTGTGTAATAATAATACTATATAATAATATACCCTAACTGTGTAATAATAATAATACTATATAATAATATACCCTGACTGTGTAATAATAATATACCCTAACTGTGTAATAATAATAATAATACTATATAATAATATACCCTGACTGTGTAATAATAATAATAATAATAACCTCTGTTTGATTGGCTACTGTAGATAACGTGTGTGTCCCTCCCCTGCATGGGAGCAGGGCATAAAATAAACTGTAGCTTGAATACCTGTTGTTGTTACTTCCAGTAAAGTCTTGTTCCAACATCAAGCCTTGGCTCATGTGTGGATTATTCGGCGATACCAGCGATTTATTACTCTGGGGTAGAGATGTCCCGAATAGTTCGCTGCCGAATAGTTCCCGGCGAACATATGCGATGTTCGGTCCGCCCCCTATTCGTCATCATTGAGTAAACATTGACCCTGTACCTCACAGTCAGCAGACACATTCCAGCCAATCAGCAGCAGACCCTCCCTCCCAGATCCTCCCACCTCCTGGACAGCATCCATTTTAGATTCATTCGGAAGCTACATTCTTAGTGAGAGGAGGGACAGTGTAGCTGCTGCTGATTTAATAGGGAAATCGATAGCTAGGCTAGTGTATTCAGTGTCCACTACAGTCCTGAAGGACTCATCTGATCTCTGCTTTAAGGACAGCACCCCAAAAAGCCATTTTTAGGGCTAGAACATCAGTCTGATTTTTTTTCCCCTGTGTAATCTAATTGCAGTTGCCTGCCTGCCTGCCTGCCTGCCAGCGTGTGTGTCAGGCTCACAGCGTATACTGTGCCCACTTGCCCAGTGCCACCACTCATATCTGGTGTCACAATAGCTTGCATTTAAAAAAACAAAAAACTTTTTTGACTGTAATATAATAGCAGTCAGTTTCCTTCACACGTGTGCGTTTCAGGGCCTGCCAGGGCACAGTGTCACACCAGTGCAACTCATATCTGGTGTAACAGTAGTGTACATTTAAAAAAAAAAAAACTAGAAATTTGACTGTGAAATAATAGCAGTCAGTTTCCTTCACACGTGTGCGTTTCAGGGCCTGCCAGTGCACAGTGTCACACCAGTGCAACTCATATCTGGTGTAACAGTAGCGTACATTAATAAAAAACTAGAAATTTGACTGTGAAATAATAGCAGTCAGTTTCCTTCACACGTGTGCGTTTCAGGGCCTGCCAGGGCACAGTGTCACACCAGTGCAACTCATATCTGGTGTAACAGTAGTGTACATAAAAAACCCCTAGAAATTTGACTGTGAAATAATAGCAGTCAGTTTCCTTCACACGTGTGCGTTTCAGGGCCTGCCAGGGCACAGTGTCACACCAGTGCAACTCATATCTGGTGTAACAGTAGTGTACATTTAAAAAAAAAATTTTTTGACTGTAATAGATTGAATAGCAGTTAGTTGTCAGGCCTACAGCGTCTACTCTGCCAACTTCTGCCAGTGCACAGTGCCACTCATATATGTTGTCACAGTAGCTTGCACGCATAGTACCACTAATCGGAAAAAAAAATTACAGGCAGAGGCAGGCCACCCCGCAGGGGCCATCGTGGCCGTGGTGCTGTGATTCCCTTTGGCCCTCGAATAATGCCCAGTGTTTAGAGGCCACGTACCCTGAACTTGAAAAAGTTCTGAGGACATAGTTGACTGGCTAACACAGGACACCCAATCTTCTACAGCTTCCACTCGGAACCTTGACGCACCATCCTCCTCCTGCTTAGCTTCGGGCACCTCTCAAGTTACCACTCACCCGCCTGCCGCCACCACCAACACTAGCACCACAGCCGCTTCACTTGATCTGTCAGAGGAGTTATTTACACATCAGTTGGAAGAAATGAGTGATGCGCAACCATTATTGCCAGAGGATGTAGATAACAGGGATATGTCTCAGTCAGGCAGCATTACACACATGGACGTACGGTGTGATGATGATGATGTTGTACCAGTTAGGATGCTGCTGCTTCCTTTGCGGAGTTGTCAGATACAAGTGAAGCGGTTGATGATAACGATGCGTCCGTGGATGTCACGTGGGTGCCCGCTAGAAGAGAAGAAGAACAGGGGGAAAGTTCAGATGGGGAGACAGAGAGGAGGAGGAGACGACGAGTTGGAAGCAGGGGAAGGTCGTCGCAAGGAGCTAGTGGCACAGTCAGACAGCATACATCGGCACCCGGGGTCAGCCAGACAGCACGCCAATCAAGGCATGCTGTTGCCACCACCAGAATGCCGTCATTGCAGAGCTCAGCAGTGTGGCATTTTTTGTGTGTGTCTGCCTCCGACAACAGCGATGCCATTTGCAACCTGTGCCAAAAGAAACTGAGTCGTGGGAAGTCCAACACCCACCAAGGTACAACTGCTTTGCGAAGGCACATGATCGCACATCACAAACGCCTATGGGATCAACACATGAGTACAAGCAGCAGACAAACTCAAAGCCGCCATCCTCCTCCTGGTCCAGCATCTTCAGCCACGTCAACCACTGCTGTCCTCCTTGCTCCCTCTCAACCATCCGCCACTCCGTCTCTAGCAGTCAGGTGTCTGTCAAGGACATGTTTGAGTGTAAGAAGCCAATGTCACAAAGTCACCCCCTTGCCCGGCATCTGACAGCTGGCTTGTCTGAACTCTTAGCCCGCCAGCTTTTACCATACAAGCTGGTGGAGTCTGAGGCGTTCCAAAAATTTGTAGCTATTGGGACACTGCAGTGGAAGGTACCCGGACGAAATTTCTTTGCACAAAAGGCAATCCCCAACCTGTACTTGATTGTGCAAAAGGAAGTAATGGCATGTCTGGCACATAGTGTTGGGGCAAGGGTCCATGTGACCACTGATACCTGGTCTGCAAAGCATGGTCAGGGCAGGTATATCACCTACACTGCGCATTGGGTAAACCTGCTGACGGCTGCCAAGCATGGAATGCGTGGCTCTGCAGAGGAGTTGGTGACACCGCCACGACTTGCAGGCAGGCCTGCTGCCACCTCCTCTACTCCTCCTACTCCATCCTCTTCCATAACCTCCTCGACTGAGTCCTCTTCTGCTGCTGCATCTTGCTCCACATCAATGGCACCCCCCCAGCTCCCCAGGTACTATTCCACATCCTAGATACGGCAGTGTCACGCCGCATTGGGGTTGACTTGCCTGAAAGCAGAGAGTCACACCGGACCAGCACTCCTGTCCGCCCTGAACGCACAGGTGGATCAGTGGCTGACTCCGCACCAACTGGAGATCGGCAAAGTGGTTTGTGACAACGGAAGAAATTTGTTGGCGGCATTGAATTTGGGCAAGTTGACACATGTGCCGTGTATGGCCATGTGTGTAATCTGATCGTACAACGCTTTGTGCATAAGTACACAGGCTTAAAGGACGTCCTGAAGCAGGCCAGGAAGGTGTGTGGCCATTTCAGGCGTTCCTACACGGCCATGGCTCACTTTGCCGATATCCAGTGGCGAAACAACATGCCAGTGAGACGCTTGATTTGCGACAGCCCGACACGTTGGAATTCAACACTCCTAATGTTCGACCGCCTGCTCCAACAAGAAAAAGCAGTTAATGAATATTTGTATGACCGGGGTGCTAGGACAGCCTCTGGGGAGCTGGGAATTTTTTTGCCACGTTACTGGACGCTCATGCGCAATGCCTGTAGGCTCATGTGTCCTTTTGAGGAGGTGACTGTGGCGGAACCAACCTCACCACTGAGAACTGGAGAAGCCTGGTTGCTAGCCTCCTGCCCAGTGATTATGGTCCCTGGGAGATATTGGCCTTTAAGGGACTGAATTGGGGCTTATGGACTGCTACCATAATGTACTGACCCTTTAAGAACTACTTTTGGGCATGTGGATTGTATAATACTGTCCCTAGCCCTTTAAATACTTTGGGGACAGATTGGTACTTTTGTATATGGCACTTCAGACACAGTCGAAGCTGTCGAAGTTACCGAAGTTACCGAAGTTGTCGAAGTTGTCGAAGTGGCCGGTATCGGACAAAGGACCACGTGGCGGCGGCCATTTTAACTTCGAACACCGCCGACCCTTAACATCAACTCCACTTCGACACTTCGACCAAAGTCGAAGTACAGGCACACTTCGAATGGGACTTAGCCGTTTTTATGCCAGGAATTGACCGACCGCACAGCCCAAATCTATGGAACTGTTTTGGGCAAGAAAATGTGCTTGCGGTCGGTCATAAAAGGACTTCCGTGTAACTTTTGATCCACTGGAGGGATTTGCCTGAATTTTGGAAGTGTTTATGTTTAAAGTATGCTGAGTCTGAATATGTGATTTGTATGTGGATGTGATGTATGGTTTTGAAGTTACAGATATTGTGTAAAAGTTATGTTTTAAACTGTATAATAAGTGGATTATCTCTCAGGCTAAGGGGAGGGGATGTGTGGGTTGTACCATATCTCGGATTGGTTATTTTTTTTTTTTTTACTTATTTAATATTTTATTCTTTTTCTTATTATATAAAACATATACAGCATGATATGCATTACCATTTTCTCATATTGCAATTACGTGATAAAAAAATTCAAGTGTATACATATCTAACATACAAAACATTGACTATACATTAACAAAAATAAACAAAAAGTCCAGACTGAGGGCTCTCTTGAGTCAGATTAGATTTTAATTTAGTAATTTTACATTCCTATTATAGCATCTAGCTATCTTTATATCGAATGTAAGCAGGGTTTATCTGTAGACTAATTTTCCTGTATGATACCTAGCCAGTTTTTCAAAATACTTGGTTCTTTAACTATCCCTATCTCCATTTTCAACTGATAGATTAATTGTGATTTTACTTCCTCCCATATTGGGATTTCTCTGTGTGGCAGAAGCAGCCACCAGAAACTTGTACTTACCTTGTTATTTGTCCCTACCCTATATGTCCATGCATCCTGTATACTGTACCAGCGTGTTAAGGAAGAAAATGTGCACATACCGTTATTGGGTCGTGGGTGGCCGCCGTTCGCCTAATCTCCACGTGGCGGCGGCCATCTTAACTGCCGAACAGCGGTGTTTGGTCGTCGAGCGTCTGGAACTAAAATCGGACGCTCGACTACCCAGACACCGCTCAGACCTCCAGGATCCCCAAAGTGTATGATCCAAACTGCCGAACGGCCCGCCGTTCGGTAGTTTGCATTCCCCAGTCTAGGGGATTCATCCGAACCAAAGATTGGGGTCGGATGGCTGAGCAGTTCGGCACTTTCCATGCAGTGAAGTAGAACGACTACAGGGCCAGAATCTATGGAGCCGTTTTCGGCTACTGTGTCCCTGCAGTCGGTCAAATCTTTAAATACCTGTAACTCCCGAACCCCTGGTCTGATCTGGGTGAAATTTGAATATGTTACTCACCCAGAGCAGACCTACCAGGGGACCCCTCGTTTATCCTTGTACCCCCCGTATTTAGGGGTACTTCAGAAACTGGGGAAAACTCGGTTCCCTCTAATTAATTTACCTGCTAATCTAAGGGGAGGAGAGGGAGGGGAGGTGATTGTGAGGTGATTGGTTGGTTTGAGTTGCCTCCCTTGCATGGGAAAAAGCCATAAAAGAAATTGTGTGAATAAAGCTGACAGTTGACCTCCAAGCTATGTGTCGTCTCGGTCTTTGGGGGAATGGGATTGTATGCTGACTGCCAAGAGTGTAAGCCGATGTCTGCTTTTCTTGTTCAGCTGTTCCAGTGTTCGTGTGGTTCCAGTCGGGAGAATGGTGTTTGCAGTAGCTGCCTGTGCATCTGGAAAGGGGATTATCGCCTAAACTGGGTTTTATCCTCTTGTGTGTGAAACGGTCCGTTACAATTGGTGGCAAGCGACGGGATCATACTACACAGCAAGAGGCATTCAGCAGGAATTAAAAAGGACTGAATGGAAACAGATTATACCCTCTTGAAACGGGACACGCTAAAAGAGTTACTGGAAGCGAGAGGGAGGATAGCAAGCAACAAAACAAAGGCTATCCTAATCGCAGAACTCATGGAAGGAGACAGAGTCGCAGCTGCTGCAGCACCTCCAAGGGAGGGGGAAGAAACTGAGTTTACCAGAGAATATAGGGCCAGGATGGCTCTATTCTCACCAGCCATGGCAGCACAGAAAGCAGACCAGGTGTACAACGATGTACAGGCTCTCTTTATGCAGCGATCAGCGCAGGGAAGCGCAACAGCGACCCCCACCCCGCCAGCGAAAGCTAAAATACCGTACCAGGTATTCAAAGCATTTAATGATACCGAGGGGGACATTGATGGCTATTTACAGAACTTTGAACTTTTGTGCCAGCTACATGCCATTAGCACTGAAGAACAAGTACGAGTGCTAGCGGGTAACCTATCCGGCCGCGCAGCAGATGCCTACCGAGCTATGCCGGCAGAGGATATCAGGGACTATCAAAAGGTAAAACAAACCTTGCTCGCACGGTATGCCCTTACACCTGAAGCATACCGAACACAGTTCCGGGAATTACCCAAATCAGAAAAAGACTCACATGCAGAATTTGCACACCGCCTACAACGGGCAGCTGACGGGTGGCTTGAGGCAGCCAAAGCCGTCACGGCCCAAGAGATCAAGCAATTGATGATGCTGGAGCAGTTCTACCGATGTTTATCTCCACAGTTACAGATCTGGGTAAGAGAACGTAAGCCCCGTACTCTGCATGAGGCCGCTCAACTAGCAGATGAGCATCAGGACTCCCGACGGGAACAGCATGTCTCCAGTAGAGTGCAATCTACGCCAGCTGTTCCCCAGCTTACCCCAGTAAATCCGCCCCGACCAGGGGGGACCTACCAGTCTCAAACCCCCCGGTACAACAACCGGGCATCTGTCCGGTGCCATGCATGTAACCAGCTGGGTCACATGCAACGAGACTGTCCCCAAAACCGGGCCAGACCAGCCTGGACCCCTCAACGACCATCAACCACCCCCCGAGCCGCGGTGCACTGCTATCAGGGCAGGCCCTGGGCTCAACCTTTCACCTCTACCCAAATAGCAGAACCCTTGGGCCCCCTCCATGAGGTAAACCCGGTCCAGGCGGCCTCAGACAACCGCCAGGGCCACCGACAAGTGGTCCATGTGGAGGGCAAGCGGCTGGAGGGGTTAAGAGATTCCGGGGCCACCATCACTCTGGTACGGAACCATTTAGTGGCCCCGAACCATCTCACTGGGGAGTGCATTGCAGTTCGAGTGGCAGGGGGAGCTATATACAAGGTACCCACTGCTAAACTACATTTGGACTGGGGAGCGGGGGCAGGACAAATTGAAGTGGGGATGATGCAGGACCTACCTGCCGATGTGATTTTGGGGAACGATTTGGGGGAGCTAACTTCCGCGTTTGTTACCCGGCCTCCTCCACAGGAAGCTTACCCGGTCGTCACCCGCCAACAGGCTCGCACCACGGCACCCCACCTTGACTCTGAGGCTCAGGTAAGCACAAACCCCCCTGATCACACTGTATTACCCTGGGCTGCCCCATTAGAATTTGGTAGCGAGGTCGCCCTGGACCCGTCCCTACAAGTTTACAAGGACAGGATAGATAAAGACCAGACTGGCAGAGAGGGGGAGAGATATGCTTGGGATAAGGGGTTATTGTACCGGTATGCAGAAAAAGTAGTAGCCGGGTCAATTCCTGTACCCATTAAACAGTTAATTGTGCCTCGAAAGTATCGGCAAGAGTTAATGCGAATCGCCCACGACATTCCCCTGTCTGGACACCTAGGGATCAGCCGAACCAAACATCGGCTGCTACAGAACTTCTTCTGGCCAGGGATATCACAGGATATTAAGCAATACTGTAATACTTGCGATACCTGTCAGAGAGTGGGAAAGCGGGGGGACCGATACAAGGCCAAACTACACACCCTGCCCATTATTGAAGAACCCTTTAGCCGAGTAGCGGTAGACATTATCGGACCACTGAAACAAAAAAGCCCGTCTGGTAAGAAATACATATTGACCGTGGTAGATTATGCCACTAGATACCCCGAAGCAGTAGCCCTAACGAATGTACACGCAGAGACCATAGTAGACGCCCTCATGCGTATCTTTACCCGTATGGGGATCCCCCGGGAGATCATTTCAGATCAGGGTACCCAATTCACGGCCGAGGTCACGCAACAGCTTTGGAAAGTATGCGGGGTCCGACCTATCCTTAATTCCCCATACCACCCCCAGTCCAATGGCCTCTGCGAACGGTTTAATGGGACCTTAAAACAAATGATCCGCACGTTCGTAGCCACTCAGAAGAACTGGGAGCGGTTCTTACCCCATCTCCTGTTCGCCTACCGAGAGGTGCCCCAAGAGTCCACTGGGTTCTCTCCCTTCGAACTGTTGTTCGGAAGGAGGGTAAGGGGACCCCTAGACCTAATAAGGGAACACTGGGAGGGGGGGACGACCATTGACGGCACCCCTATCGTACCCTATGTGTTGGAGTTTCGGAACCGCCTGGAGGAATTGACCCGAGCTGTGCGCAACAACCTCCAGGCGGCCCAGACACGACAGCGCCACTGGTATGATAAGGGAGCTAGGGACCGCAGCTTTCAGGTCGGCCAGAAAGTACTAGTCTTACGCCCCGTCCCTACTGACAAGCTGCAGGCTTCCTGGCGGGGCCCATTCAAGGTGGTAGAGCAGGTCTGCGATACCACCTATATAATCGGCCCCTGCGCCGGGACCGGGGACCGACGCATGTTCCATGTGAACATGCTGAAGCCCTACCACGAGCGCACAGAGGAAGTATCCGCCATCTGCGCCTCGGCTGCAGAGGACACAGATAACCTACCCCTCCCTGACATGCTGGCCCGAGAAACACTACAAGAGGATCTCGCAGCCGTACAGCTAGGAGACCGCTTGAATCCCCAGGAAAAAGCTCAGGCCCAAAGTTTAATTAGGGAAAAAGGAGCCACTTTTTCCAACCTCCCAGGATATACCCCGTTAGCTACCCATCGGGTAGAAACCCTAGATCCGGTCCCACTCCGTCAACCGCCCTACCGCATTCCCGAAGCAGTGAGGGGGAACATGTACAAGGAATTGAAGGAAATGTTGCAGTTAGGGGTAATTGAGCATTCAGATAGCCCCTGGGCATCCCCCGTAGTACTCGTGCCGAAGCGGGATGGAACTACCCGCTTCTGTGTAGATTACCGGAGGCTCAATGATAAAACCATATCCGATGCCTATCCCATGCCCCGGATAGACGAGCTATTAGACAAAATGGCTAGGGGGAAATACTTAACCACCATTGATCTGTGTAAAGGGTATTGGCAAATTCCCCTAGCCGAGGACGCCATCCCCAAGTCGGCCTTCGTCACCCCATTTGGCCTGTACCAATTCCGGGTCATGCCATTTGGGATGAAGAACGCCCCGGCCACCTTCCAGAGGATGGTGGACCGACTATTGGACGGGTTTCAGGAGTATGCTTGCGCCTATCTAGACGACATAGCCATCTTTAGTTACTCCTGGGCCGATCATCTAGACCATATCGGAGCAGTACTAGACCGCATCCGGGAAGCCGGACTGACCCTCAAGCCCAGTAAATGTCATATAGGGATGGCCGAGGTCCAATACCTCGGACACCGAGTAGGCAGCGGCCACCAAAAACCCGAACCAGCCAAAATAGAGGCCGTAGCTAAATGGCCAACCCCCCGCACTAAAACCCAGGTACTAGCCTTTTTGGGGACGGCAGGATATTACCGAAAGTTTGTACCTAACTACAGCGCCCTAGCCAAGCCCCTTACCGACTTGACCCGAAAGAACCTTCCCAAATTAGTAGTATGGGCCCCAGAGTGTGAACAGGCCTTCCAACTCCTAAAAAATGCCCTTGTTAATGCCCCTGTGTTGGCTGCTCCCGATCCGACTAAACGCTTTCTCGTCCATACAGACGCTTCAATGTTCGGATTGGGAGCAGTACTGAGCCAGATCGGAGCCGATGGCGGTGAACACCCAGTAGCTTACCTCAGCCGAAAACTTTTACCCAGAGAAGTAAGCTACGCCGCCATCGAAAAGGAATGCCTTGCCGTGGTGTGGGCCCTCAAGAAACTACAGCCCTATTTGTATGGACAAACATTTTCCCTGCTCACAGATCACAACCCGTTGGTCTGGCTGAACCGGGTGTCAGGAGACAATGCCAGACTGCTGCGCTGGAGCTTAGCGCTTCAGCCCTTTGATTTCAATATCCAATATCGCCCGGGGAAGCTCAACGGAAATGCTGACGGGTTATCCCGACAAACGGAACTAGACAAGTGATCTGTGGGTACTCCTCCAGACATCCCCAAGCCGATCCGTTGGGATCAGACTGTGCATGCTGGCTTGGTTCTGGGGGAGCATTGTGGCAGAAGCAGCCACCAGAAACTTGTACTTACCTTGTTATTTGTCCCTACCCTATATGTCCATGCATCCTGTATACTGTACCAGCGTGTTAAGGAAGAAAATGTGCACATACCGTTATTGGGTCGTGGGTGGCCGCCGTTCGCCTAATCTCCACGTGGCGGCGGCCATCTTAACTGCCGAACAGCGGTGTTTGGTCGTCGAGCGTCTGGAACTAAAATCGGACGCTCGACTACCCAGACACCGCTCAGACCTCCAGGATCCCCAAAGTGTATGATCCAAACTGCCGAACGGCCCGCCGTTCGGTAGTTTGCATTCCCCAGTCTAGGGGATTCATCCGAACCAAAGATTGGGGTCGGATGGCTGAGCAGTTCGGCACTTTCCATGCAGTGAAGTAGAACGACTACAGGGCCAGAATCTATGGAGCCGTTTTCGGCTACTGTGTCCCTGCAGTCGGTCAAATCTTTAAATACCTGTAACTCCCGAACCCCTGGTCTGATCTGGGTGAAATTTGAATATGTTACTCACCCAGAGCAGACCTACCAGGGGACCCCTCGTTTATCCTTGTACCCCCCGTATTTAGGGGTACTTCAGAAACTGGGGAAAACTCGGTTCCCTCTAATTAATTTACCTGCTAATCTAAGGGGAGGAGAGGGAGGGGAGGTGATTGTGAGGTGATTGGTTGGTTTGAGTTGCCTCCCTTGCATGGGAAAAAGCCATAAAAGAAATTGTGTGAATAAAGCTGACAGTTGACCTCCAAGCTATGTGTCGTCTAGTTCTTGGAGGGAAGGGATTGTAACCACGCTACCCGTTTGATACCTATATTGGATTGCTGTTCCTGTCTACCAGCGGAGCTACCTTGGATCGTACCTCTACTCCGCTACACTCTGGCTTTCCATTTCCTAGCAATTGATATTTTAGCTGCTAACAGTGTATGGACTATCAGGACAACATATTGATCCAGATTCTGAGGCATATATAGTTGTAACAGAAATAACTGTGGTTTCCTGTCGACCTTAATTCCTGTCCATGATTCAATATTCATAGTTACCATATCCCAAAAACTTTTTATCTCACCACATTCCCACCATATGTGTAGCATTCCTGCCTTATGTTCCCCGCAGCGCCAGCATTTATCCGATGCATCCGGGTACATTTTAGCAAGTTTATCTGGCGTTAAATACCATCTATTCATAATTTTGTATTGGAGTTCCACTAAGTTCAGACAGTGTACATTTTTTATGGTCATATTCAGTGCTTTCATCCAGTCGTCGTAACTTATGTTATTGTCTATTTCCTTCTCCCATTTTGATACCACTAGACCAATAATTTCTTCCGGGTCAGTTCCGATTAAATTAAAACACTTTGAGACTAACTTTTTAATAATAGTATGGTCTTTTAATAATTGTTCCAGTATTAAATGTTTCGCTGAATAATTTTTTATTAAGTGCTCTTTAAGATACCCCTTGATTCTCATATAGGTAAATATCTCTTTAGCTTGTAGCTTATATTCGTCTGTTAAAGTATTAAAATCTTTTATCTTACCATTATCTATTATATTGTTGATTTTGTTAACCCCTGCATTGATCCAGCTCTGGATGTTTAGATCCATTATATTTTTTTGCAGCTGTCTAAAATCAATGCTAGTAAGCAGTTTATCTTGTAAGTCTAGATCTTTTCTTAATTTATACCATATGGGGATTAAATTGTTTAGGATCAAGCCCATATCATAATTACCCTGTCTAAGGTTTTTTCTATGGTCTGTCTTCCAGAAAAGAGAATATATATCTTCCTTTATTTCATCGTTAAGTAGACTCTGTTCCATTTTAAACCAAATTTGTTCTTTTGCTAAATCGGATTGGGTTATTATTGCTTGTGCTATGTTACAAACTCTCCAAGTATGATTTAATTGTGGGATTCCCAGTCCACCCGATTTTATCTTTAATTTTGAATGGTTTCTACTTAATCTAGGACGTTTTTGACCCCAAATAAATTTATTAATAATTGATTGTGCTAAAGATAGCCAGCTTTCTGAACAATAAAGGGGTAGCATGCGGAAGAGATACATCCACTTTGGGTATATATAGAATTTTATAATATTTATTCTCCCCCACCATGATACTTCAATTCCCTTCCAATTATTCAGGGTTTTTGCTGTATCTTTCATTAGCCTTAAAAAATTTTGTTCCATCATATTATTCGGTTCATTAGTAATTTCTATGCCCAAAACTTCCATGGTTTTTTTTTCACAATTAAATCCGAATTTGTCAAATAACTTTTGTTTAATATTCAACGTGAGATTGAATGAAAGTGCTGTAGACTTGCTTAAATTTAATTTATATCCTGAATAGAATGAATATTCCTCTATGGAATCCATGACCTTTTCCATGGATTTCATGGGGTTTCTCAGAGTAAGTACCACATCGTCTGCATACATTGTAAGCTTTAATGATTCCTTCTCTAGTTCTATTCCTTTTATAGAGTCATCCGCTCTGATTTTGTGTGCTAATGGTTCAAGACTAATCAGGTATAATAGTGGGGACAGGGGACAACCCTGTCTTGTTCCATTTGTTAACTGGAACCATTCGGAAGAAAATCCGCTTCCCACTACCCTAGCCGTTGGAGTTGTATATAAAGCCATGATAGCCCTGGTGATATTACCTTGAATTCCAAAACCAGATAGGGCTTTCTCCAGAAACTCCCACCTTACCCTGTCAAAGGCCTTTTCAGCATCTAATGACAGGGCAAGGAGGGGGATCTTGTGTCTGGTTGCCAAATCTGCCACATCTATCAATCTCCTAATATTAGAAGTTGGGGCTCTACTGGATATAAACCCCACCTGGTCTTGATGAATAATACTAGTTATTACGTTAGATAACCTATCTGCTAGAACAGAAGAGTAGATTTTAATATCGCTGTTAAGTAATGAAATAGGTCTATAATTTATTACTAATTCCAAATTTTTCCCAGGCTTTGGAATTGGAACTATGTGGGCTTTTAACAATTCGCTGGGGATATTTCCGTATGACATAAAGTCATTAAATAATTTGGTAAGAGGTTCTATTATATTACCCCTAAAGGTTCTATAAAAGCAGTTACTAAACCCGTCAGGTCCTGGTGCTTTTTTTGATTTTAATTTTTTAATTGCAGATTCTACTTCATTTTGTAAGACAGGTTCATTTAATACTTCCAGTTGAGCCTCTGTTATACACGGGAGTTTGAGTTCTGTAAAAAATTTGGAGATATCATCAGTACTGTTTCCCCCGGGTAGATTATATAGTTCTGCGTAATATTTTTGAAATGCGTTACCGATCTTCTCTGGCGACAGGACTACTTCTTCTCCATTTATTTTTATTTTAGAAATAATTTTTTTAATTTTTTCCTTTTTTAATCTATTTGTTAGTAGTTTATCCGCTTTATTCCCTTTATAATACCAGTTTCTTCTTAAACGTTCTAACGCAAGGTTGGATTTGTTTATCAATATATTATTAATACTCTCTTTTATTTTTTTTAATTCTTTACTTATTTCAAACGATATTTTTTTTTTATTCTGTTTTTCCAATCTATCATGATCTATATACAGTTGTGCCAAGTTTTGTAAGTTTCTTTTTTTTTCCTCTGTGCCCATTTTTATAAAGCTTCCCCTGATTGTACATTTAAACGCACACCAGAGCGTAGATAAGGAGATCTCAGAATTATTATTTTCTCTGAAATAGTCTTCTATAGCCTTTTGTATTATGTCCACATTTTGTTTTTTTTTTAACAGATATTCATTCAATCTCCAGTTAGATCTAGTTTTGGCAAATTCTTCTTTGATTTCCAAAATTAGAGCATTATGATCTGACCATGGGATATTAGTGATCAGAATTTTCTTGACCCTTCTAACGATATTTATTTCTGTCAATATGTAATCTATTCTTGAATATACCTGATGCGGGAAGGAAAAACAAGTATAATCCCTTTCCATAGGATGCCATATGCGCCAAATATCCATAAGACCTGCCTTTTTAATTACCTCGTTAAATTTTTGGGAGGATTGTTCTAACTGTCTCTTGTTCTCATTTGTTTTTAATTTATTTCTGTCCATATCAGGGTCTAGTATACAGTTAAAGTCTCCCATATATATTATTTTCCCTTGTTTAATTTTTTCGACTTTATTCACCAGTTTATTTAAAAACCTTATGGGAGCTTTATTGGGGGCATATAGATTTACAATTGTGTATCTCTGATTGTTTATCTCTCCAATTATTATGAGAGTCCTTCCTTCGTCATCTGAAACTTGGTGAATTAACCTAAAATCTATCTTCGCAGAAATTATAATTGCTACTCCTCTTTTCTTGTTCTTGGGCATAGAGGATCTAAAAACATGTGGGAACTCTTTTGAGCTAAACCTATCTTTGTCATTTTTTAGCCAGTGTGACTCTTGTATTCCACATATATGTATTGACTCTTTCCTAATAAAATCAGTGAGGATAACTCTTTTCTGCGGTGTATTTAACCCCCTTACATTGAGAGATGCTATTCTAAGCATACCTTAATTCTATCTGACCCCTTTCCCCTCAGTCTGGACAACCAAAAAATAACATAACATACAAGACATTGCACCCCTACATTTAACATTAAAATAAATGGTTCCTTTCCCATAGGAGCCATAAATATCCCTGCGTTCCTTCCCCCTGTATATCAGGAGGGAAGAAATTTACAGATTAACCACCCTATATGGTTAGGTGATGGGATATACTAACAATTCTATCAAACATGTAAGAAATCTGTGAGTTACCCTGAGTTCAAGCGGAGATAATAATATGAGAAAAAAAAAAAAAAAAAAAAAAAATAGCTTTACATTCTTTACCAAAATTCCTTCTCTCTCCTCTGTCTTTTCCCCTGTATTATTTATCTTTAGTGCTCATGTCCAATATTATTTACTTAAAGTGTAATAAACTCTCTCTGTTTATTATTTATTTAATTTCCCTATCCTTCTCCCTTACTATTTATACCAATAATATCTATTTTTCAGTGCTCAAGTGCTCCCCTCCCTTGAATTTTACTTCTTTTTACCTGTAACTACTATCATTTATTTGTGTGATATTCAAAAGTATCTTATATTCCTTCACTTCTAACCCCCTTTGTCTTACTCATCCTCTTCCTCTCTATTTCCTTTCTTTCTATATATTCTTTAATATTTGTGTGAATTATTTAACCATATGATTTTCTATTTCTCTAATTGTGTTATCTCAGTTCAATTCACCTCGTGTTAATTTCTGTAGAGAAAATTATATTAGCTACCCTACTTTCCTAATTTTCTTATTCTTTGTTTCAAAACGCATCTTTGTATAGACTGCTTATCAATATTACCATCCATACTCTCTCTTCAAGGGAAAACGATAGAGGGGGAAAGACACACAAAAAAAAATAAATAAAAAAAAAAAAAAAATAAAACCTTTATAGGGCTACTTAGAGTTACCTCTTCCCGACCCCTATTCATGGGGAGGGGGAAGTCTAATGTAGACCCATACATCTATTATTTAAAGGTTTCCTGAATCCATTTTTGCAAACTCTGAACTTCTCTAAACATTTCCACTTTTTCTCCATACGTGAATCTTAATCCAACTGGGAACAACCAAATATACTTAATTCCCATTTCTCTCAATTTAACAGTGCAAGATGTGAAATTTTTTCTAGCCATTCTGGTACTTCTAGATAGGTCATTAAATATTTTGATGGATTCATATTTAGAGTCCTGTAGGGACTTGGATCTCATTGCCCTCATAATTTCTTGTTTAAGTCTATATAAGTTTAAAGCTGCAATGACGTCTCTTGGATGCTGGGCTGGAATATTGCTTGGATTTGGGATTCTATGTATTCTTTCCGTACAAAATTGGCTATTGTTCTGCTGGACCCCCAAAAATTTACAAAACTCTTTTAGGAATTCGTCAAGTCCTCCTGAAGTCACTTCTTCTTGGATTCCTCTTATTCTGATGTTGTTTCTCCTTGCTCTATCTTCGTTATCCGAAATCTTGGCTTCCATTATCGCCATTTTTTTTTCCATCTGTATAATTCTTTCTTCATTTAAACCTTGTTGTAGTTTTATATGATCCATTTTGTCTTCCATTTGATTTATTCTGCCCATTATTTTGGCTATCTCTGTTTTAAAATCCCCCATCATTAGATGTATCTCTTTCTTTATATTTTCTAGTTGCGCTTGTAAGCATTCATTCAAGAGATCTTTTCCAATCAGGCCAGCGTCTTTACTTAGAGAGTCCGACATTTCATGCTCGGGGTTTGTTTGTATTATAGATTGCATTATGGGTTGGGCTGCTCCATTTATACTGTTTCTTCTTTCTGCCTTCTCCTTATCTTGGGGTGAGAAATAATTTGAGAGTCTTTTTTCATTTCTTTGGTCGAGTTTTTTTTCTCTTTTGTTTCCCAGCTTAAGTTCACTTTTTTTGTTTGCCATTATTGCACTCTCTTGTATGGAGTTAATAAGAGCAGGATAGTATGTATCAAAAAGTATATATCCAAAAAAAAAAAAAAAAAAAAAGTTTTTTATTTGATTGTTCCGTCTTCCTTTCGCTTGATTGTGTCCGGTATCTTGAGTTCAGGGACTAGGGTCTCACGGCGTTCCACGGCTTTCAATTGTTCTCTGGCGTTTTATTCTTAAGCTCCTGTTATCTTAACATTCGTTCTTAACATCTTAACATTCAGCAAGTGAACTTTAGAACTTTTAGAGCATTTAGAAAGAAAAAAGTATAATTTTATCCAATTAACCCCCAGCTCTCCAGATAGCTCCAGGCCATTTACAAAATAGTAATTTTCCCTCTTGAATGTCTATTTTGAACGTGTACATGGGACTTAACGATATTCCATACTATTCCATATATTCTGTGTTATTCCATTTTTTTTTTTTTCCGTCTTAGCTATTTTATGGATAACGATTAAGTTAAGCACGCTTATCCAGAAGAGATAACTCTCTCAGCCAAACTTCGTTTGGAACCTTTGCACGCTCCTGTTAACGGAATTTTCAATAATAATAATAGGTTAGACACATATCTCTAGTGGGAACGAGTCTCACAACCGGGGTTAATTTGGAGCCTTTTCCACGCTCCTATTAATGGACTTTTCCTTAGGTCTATATATCAGTATATATCTGCTGAAATTGGTTTGGAACCTTTGCACAACCTTTGCACACTCCTATTGGTGGATTTTTCAGTAAGTCTGTATATCTGTATATATCCAGTATTTATCAAGACTACGTTCAATATGCCCGTGAGAGGGAAAAAATAGTTTTCTGTTGATTATGCAGACATTATTCAGCTTGTTTATATGCTTTTTATATACTTGCAGTTAGATTGTCTTCTGCCTGTTATTTATGCCATTTTTTAGGCTTGCTGCCGTACTGGATGTTCCGAATTGCTCGTCTGTCCGTCCACCACGTGTATCTGCACGTTCGTTCCCCTTTACTGCATTGACGCTAACTTCAGTCTTCACTGTCCTGGATCTCTATGCCACCGGAGACTCTCCTGTGCTATCTGGACACTGTCAGCCGCGTGTCCACTCATCCGTCGCCAGCTACCGTCAACTGCTGCCATAGACCCTCGGCCTCAGGTACCTCGCGGCTTCCTTATCTTTTTCGCGGCTTTTCCCCTCACCTTCCGCGGGACGTGACCGGCGTGCGTCGTCACGTCATCGCCCCTCCCCCCTCTCCCCGGATTGGTTATTTTATGCCTCCCCCTGGGTGTGGCCTGTATGTGTGAGATGGAAATAAAAGTGAGGCTGGATGAGCCAGTCCAGAGTTCCTGTTTTACCCTCAAAGTGAAGTGTCGTCTCATTATTGGGGGAAGGATTTATTGCATGCTGTTCCAGTTGACTGCTAGGAGTGTAAGCCTATTCGTATGGTTCCTATTCAACGGTCTACAGCATTCATATGCTTGAGAAGATTCATATGCTTCTCTGATTCGGTGATTGTGGTGTCTGCCAGAGTGCTTGGAGTCCTCAGGAAGCGCTAGGAGCATCCATTAACGGAGGTACCCAGTCGGGGTGCCAGGCGATCCGTTACATTGGTGGCAGCAGTGGGATGGCGTCCTAGTGTGAGGTAAAGCAGCTCAGAGACACGGTTTGGATTTACAAATTGAGGGCAACGCTAGCAGTCGTGCAGCGCCCCTGGGAGCAGACAAGTATGGAAGGTTCTGGCTCTGGAGATGATTGGCTGGCCGAGGTGAGGCAGCGAGTGGCCGAGTATGGGGATGATATACCCATGGAGACACGCCGGGTGATCTGGAACCAGGTCATGGCCGAGCGAAACACAAGGCTGGACCGAGAATTCCGGTTGGCAAAAGAGAGGAATTTGCTCAGCAGCAGGAGCGTTACAGCAGCCGGGTAGAGGCTGCATCCAAAGAGGTTAGCCGTCTTTCCCTGAGGCGGCGGGAGGAACCCGAAGTGGGGGTCCTCATAGACTGGTCCTGTGAGGAACCACAACAGGTAGGTAGAGATGGGACCAAGGTCTCTCCACCGGGCCCACCGGGATGCTGGGCAGCCGGCCCAGATCCCCAGCAGCAGCCAGAGTTGCCAGGTGGGGAAGCAGGTGGCCCTTACTCACAAATGTTGAGGGACCTCACGGATTGGTCCTGGGAAGACCCACAGATGGCAGGTGGAGATGGGACTGCGGTCTCTCTACCGGCCCTACAGGGATGCTGGGCTGTCGGCCCAGATCCCCAGCGGCAGTGTGCGTTACAGGGAGCTGAAGGTGCCGTTCTTGCTCCCCAGCGGCAGTCTAAGGTGCAGGGAGAGGAGCCTGTTATCCCCTCTCCCCAGCGGCTGAAGGTGTGTAAGGGAGAGGAGTTTGTTACCCCCTCTCCCCAGCGGCAGCTTAGCACACGAAGGGGAGACAGTAAACCCCACACCAGCGCAGATGAGACCGTGGTCTCTGCGCCCAAGTTACAGGGAGCTGAAGGGGCCGTCCTCCCTCCCTCCCCAGCGGCAGTGTGATTTGTTGGGAATTGGGAGCCCAGTCTCCATTCCCCAGCGGCAGAGTATCCAGCAGGGAATGGAGAGCCCAGCCCCCTTTTCCCCACAGCAGGACTCTGTGCTGGGAGGAGAGACAGTCGGTCTCCCTCCGCAGAGATGGGAAGTATGTATGGGAGAGGAGATTGTTACCACCTCTCCCCAGCGGCGGATCATCAATGTACAGGGAATAGAGAGCCCAGTCTCCATTCCCCAGCGGCAGAGTGTTCTAATGGGAGAGGAGCTGGTTACCACCTCTCCCCAGCGGCAGCTTAATGTACCAGGGGGAGACTGTAAGCCCCACACCTGTGCAGATGGGACAGTGGTCTCTGCACTTCCAGCACAGGGGGTAGGGACGGTCGGTCCTGCCCCCCCACGACAGGGCTGTTTAGCCAAAGGGGAGACAGTCTGTCTCCAGCAGCAGAGCTGTGTAACTAAAGGGGAGACAGTCGGTCTCCAGCAGCAGAGCTGTGTAACTCAAGGGAAGACAGTCGGTCTCCAACAACCAGGCTTCAACCAGACTACTCCCGTGGTAGTGCTGGCATCCAGGCAGAGTACCGCTGGTCTCTGCCCACTCAGCAACCCACCAAGGCAGTCTACCAGCCCCCAGCACAGCCGTGGTGAGGCACCTGGGCATGGACAAAGTTCTCCTCTACTCAGGTGTAGTAACCAGTTATTGTGGGTGAGCTGTACTGCTGTTCCTGTTTTGTGGGTGGGTTGCTGGACTAACCAGGGCACTGACCGGCAGGAGGTCAGATACCCTGTTAGTCTAGTTGGTAAAGGGGAGAAATGTGGCGGAACCAACCTCGCCACTGAGAACTGGAGAAGCCTGGTTGCTAGCCTCCTGCCCAGTGATTATGGTCCCTGGGAGATATTGGCCTTTAAGGGACTGAATTTGGGCTTATGGACTGCTACCATAATGTACTGACCCTTTAAGAACTACTTTTGGGCATGTGGATTGTATAATACTGTCCCTAGCCCTTTAAATACTTTGGGGACAGATTGGTACTTTTGTATATGGCACTTCAGACACAGTCGAAGCTGTCGAAGTTACCGAAGTTACCGAAGTTGTCGAAGTGGCCGGTATCGGACAAAGGACCACGTGGCGGCGGCCATTTTAACTTCGAACACCGCCAACCCTTAACATCAACTCCACTTCGACACTTCGACCAAAGTCGAAGTACAGGCATACTTCGAATGGGACTTAGCCGTTTTTATGCCAGGAATTGACCGACCGCACAGCCCAAATCTATGGAACTGTTTTGGGCAAGAAAATGTGCTTGCGGTCGGTCATAAAAGGACTTCCGTGTAACTTTTGATCCACTGGAGGGATTTGCCTGAATTTTGGAAGTGTTTATGTTTAAAGTATGCTGAGTCTGAATATGTGATTTGTATGTGGATGTGATGTATGGTTTTGAAGTTACAGATATTGTGTAAAAGTTATGTTTTAAACTGTATAATAAGTGGATTATCTCTCAGGCTAAGGGGAGGGGATGTGTGGGTTGTACCATACCTCGGATTGGTTATTTTATGCCTCCCCCTGGGTGTGGCCTGTATGTGTGAGATGGAAATAAAAGTGAGGCTGTATGAGCCAGTCCAGAGTTCCTGTTTTACCCTCAAAGTGAAGTGTCGTCTCATTATTGGGGGAAGGATTTATTGCATGCTGTTCCAGTTGACTGCTAGGAGTGTAAGCCTATTCGTATGGTTCCTATTCAACGGTCTACAGCATTCATATGCTTGAGAAGATTCATATGCTTCTCTGATTCGTGATTGTGGTGTCTGCCAGAGTGCTTGGAGTCCTCAGGAAGCGCTAGGAGCATCCATTAACGGAGGTACCCAGTCGGGGTGCCAGGCGATCCGTTACAGTGACAAACCTAGTCAGTCGCACCGAAGGCACCATCAGCGACATCATACCATTTGTTTTCTTCCTGGAGCGCAAGTCGGAAAGGATGCAGCAGTTCCAAAATAAATTAAAAAGTATGCTTTACTCAGCATATAAGGGTGATGTCACAGCACAACGGGAATCTAACAGGGGAAGAGGTGAAAGTAATCCTCCTCCTCCCACGACCACGCCAGGCAAGGACAGGATGCTTTACAGACGTGTTGTTGATGGAGGACATGCGGAGCTTTTTAAGTCCTACGCATCGCAACAGCCCTTCGGGGTCCACCCTCAGAGAACGACTCGACCGACAGGTAGCAGACTACCTTGCCTTAACTGCAGATATCGACACTCCGAGGAGCGATGAACCCCTTGACTACTGGGTGTGCAGGCTTGACCTTTGGCCTTAGCTATCCCAATTTGCGATAGAACTTCTGGCCTGCCCCGCTTCAAGTGTCCTGTCAGAAAGGACCTTCAGTGCAGCAGGAGGTATTGTCACTGAGAAGAGAAGTCGCCTAGGTCAAAAAAGTCTAGATTACCTCACCTTTATTAAGATGAATGAGTGATGGATCCCGAAGGGACTGACAGTGGGCGATGTGACGAGACCAATCTCGCCACATTGCATTGGAGGAGCCTGGTTGCCTGCCTGCTGCCTTTGGACTATGGACCAGACATTAAAAGACTTATTTCCCCTGCAGAAAGGCTTATTCGTGCCTTTTCTGCCGGGGTGTTTGGTAGATTTTATCTACCGAACAGACCACCGATTGCACGACCCCCTGGGAGCTGGAGTGTGCCGCCAATTGACCACCCTGAAGCTGCGGTTAACCGCAGCTTAATCGATGAAGGCAGGGTGGTCTTTGTTCGTCGACCGAACACGTGGCGGCGGCCATTTTACAAGTACCGTACGGCCAGCGGTGTTCGGCACCTAAGCTATGGAACTATAAACGGACACTTATTTGCACGAACACCGCTGAGCCGTCCGTCTCCTGGTTCCTATTCGTGGGGATGTAGGCGAACAGCCGTTCATACGGTAGTTGTTTCATGTGAACTGTGGTAACCCAGATAGCTATGCCATGGAGCCTATTCATATGATTAAAGACTTTGGCTCCATGGCGATTAAACTGTATTCGTGTGGTCTGGGTGCCATTCACCTAATAATGTGCACCCAGACCTGAGCTATCTGGGGATATGTAACATGTCTGTGTTTAATGCAATAAAAGTAACTTTATATATTTTAAAACATAATACTGTATTTAGGTCCCCACATGTGTAATGGAGTTTTGTCTTTGTCCTGGGAGATAATTGGATTACTTCTCCAATTATCTCCAGGGCAGAAGGGAGGAAGCCAGGATGCATTGTGGGGATGTTTTACTTCTGTTTGTCCTGAAAAGTGTCTGTCTTTTGTTACAGTCTTCCATTTGGCCCCCTAGGGGAGTGTCCACCAGGTGGGAGACCTGTATAAATACAGGGGCAGGTAGCCCTCAATAAACAGACCACTGCTTGACCCTCAACACGGAGCCTTGTCTCGTCCTTGGGGGGATTCACTGTATGCTGTTGGAGATTGATTGCTAGGAGTGTAAGCTGATGTATGCTTTTCCTGTTCGTCTGCTAGCAGCTATTCGTGAGGTTCCAGCTTGGAGTGCTACCTTATTCCCTTGTATGCAGTTCGGGAGTTTGATGCATTCACCTATATCCGGATTCGTGAGTTTTGGTGCTTTTACAGTAGCTGTGCCTGTCTGTGAAAAGGGGATTATCGCCTAAACGGATTTTAACCCCTTGTCTGCTGAAACGGTCCATTACAGGCGATACATTCGACTAAAAAAGGCCTGATGAGGGGGACGTAACAGGGATTAAACTGATAAGAATAGTACTAAACACACCACTCCTATCTGGTGGCACATTAGATTGCACGCGCAGTGCCCCAAATTTGAAGTAGGAGGACCGACCAAGCATCTTTTTCCATCTCCCGGTTCCTAAAATCGATGCCATATACACGTCCCCTGATAGGGGACGTAACAGGGATTAAACTGATAAGAATAGTACTACTTAACACACCACTCCTATCTGGTGGCACATTAGATTGCATGCGCAGTGCCCCAAATTTGAAGTAGGAGGACCAACCAAGCATCTTTTTCCATCTCCTGGTTCCTAAAATCGATGCCATATACACGTCCCCTGATAGGGGACGTAACAGGGATTAAACCGATAGGAATAGTGCTACTTAACACACCTTATAATAACGCAGAGAGAGGCAATGCAGAGAGAGGAGTCTGAAGAAGAGGAGTCAGAGGAGGAAGGTGGCTTTGAGGAGGTGGAAGACCAAACACAGCAGGCGTCCCAGGGGGCTTGTTGTCACCTTTCGGGGACCCTTGGTGTTGTACGTGGCTGGGTGGAGGAAGAGACCTTCAATGACATCAGTGAGGACTAGGAACGGGACATGGCTAGCTTGGTATCCAACCTTGTGCAAATGGGGAGTTTGCGGTTGTGCAAATGGACTGTTTGCGTTTGTTTGTGGTGCATTAAATGGGGAGTTTGATCTGTCAGTGTGAAGCGGGCGTAACCCTTACACTACCTGATCGATACAACATCATACCTGATGTTTTAAAGCACGTTATTCCAAACAATTTATGCCCTTTATGGATTAAAACCAGACTCTGCATCAACTGTGTAATTTTCCATGGGAGTTTTGCCATGGATCCCCCTCCGGCATGCCACAGTCCAGGCGTTAGTCCCCTTCAAACAACTTTTCCATCACTATTGTGGCCAGAAAGAGTCCCTGTGGGTTTTAAAATTTGCCTGCCTATTGAAGTCTATGGCGGTTCGCCCGTTCGCGAACATTTGCGGAAATTCGCGTTCGCGAACAGAAAATTTTATGTTCGCGACATCTCTACTCTGGGGATTACTTGGTGATTTTATTTAATGGGAAGAAGGGAATGCTTGACGGAGTAACGGATTGTACCGTCACAATAATTGTGACAGACCCATCTGTTTAGACTAAGATTGCTGGTTCGTCTGTTTGCCCCCTTATCGTATATTTGCCTGTCTGTATACCCCTGTTCGTTTGTCTCATGAAATAACCGATTGAGACTACCCAACGGACGGCCACCCAGGAGAGAAGTGTGCTGCAGGTTAACCTCTTGGCCCCAATTAGAACGTTGTGGTTAACCGCAGACACCTCTCCATTCTAACCGTATTCCGGGTGGTCGTCGTTCGTATGCCGACCACGAGGCGGCGGTCATTTTAAACCATGTGAAAGACCAGCGGTGTTCGGCGCAGATTCTATGGAACTAAAAACAGACACTCTTTCTGCCGAACACCGCTGAAACCACCGACCGCCCTTCTCAGTCGACAAGGCATGCAACCACTGGCCGTTCGGGAGTTTGGATTACATGAATGGACTTAACCCAGATAGCCGTCCCATGGAGTCAATCGCATACCGAAGGACTGTAAGAGACTTTGACTCCATGGCGATTGAACTGTGCGTATGGGATCTGAGCACTATTCGCTAAGAATATGCACTCAGATCCAGGCTATCTGGGGATATGTTGCACGAATGTAAAATGTTCGGTAGTTGTATAATTATTTATTTTACATGTTTTTTTGTGTTTGATTTAAAATGGCGATTTGCCTCTGTCCTGGAGAAAATTGAATTACTTCTCAATTATCTCCAGGGCAGAGGGGAGGAAACTGTGGCGGAACCAACCTCACCACTGTGCACTGGAGAAGCCTGGTTGCTAGCCTCCTTCCCTGCGACTATGGCCCTGGGATGTATTGCCCTTTAAGGAACTGAGTTGGGGCTTATGGACTATAGATTATACTGTTACTGACCCTTTAAGAACTGTATTTGGGCATAATGGATTTTGTATGCTGTTCCTGGCCCTTTAAATACTGTGGAGCAGTATTACAACTTTTAAACTGGCACTTCGGATGCAGTCGGAGTGCCGAAGTCGTCAAAGTGCCGAAGTCGTCGAAGTGGCCGCCATTACAGTCGAACACGTGGCGGCGGCCATTTTAATCCAGTCAAACGTGGTGAGCTGTACCTTCCCCTACCCTTCGACACTGCGGCTGGAGACTAAGTCCCGTTTGAAGATTCGAACACACGTTCGAGCGGGACTTTGTCATTTCTGGGTGTAAAATAGACCTCTGGTAGACAATATGACACCAAGGAAACAACCCCGGTTTCACTTCGACAGAAGTCGAAGTGCGTTCGACAATTCGAACGCCGCCTTCGGATGGGACTTTGTTATTTTCAGGGCAGAAATAGACCGACCGCACAGCCTGAATCTGTGGAACTGTTTTGGGCATGAAAATGTGCCTGCGGTCGGTCAAAAGTGACTTATACCTATCTCCCGAATGGCTGAACGGATTCGTATGATTTTTGGGTATGTTTGTATTTGGAATGTGCTGATTAATAATATGTAACTGTTATTAATATTGGATGTATGGTTTTAGAGTTATGAAAGTTGGGTAAAATGTATGTTGAAATTGTATGTTATAATTGGGTTACCTCTCAGGCTAAGGGGAGGGAATCTCCCTTGCAGGGGAGAATTGCATAAAAGCAGAGTGTGTGTAATTAAACCTGAGTTCTACTTTACCCTCAATTTGGAGTGCCGTCTCTTATTGGGGGAATCTGCTACAAGGGATTGCTATGCTTGTCATATTCCCTTGCTAACTCACTGCTAAGTTCTTGTAAGCACTGGTTCCTGTTTTGCTCTCTGGAGGAGTCTATGGTGGTTATGGTGTCTGCTGCAGTGCTTGAAGTCCTCAGGAAACGCTAGGAGCATCCTTCAAAGGAGGTACCCAGTCGGGGTGCCCGTCGATCCGTTACAGAAACCAGGATGCATTATGGGAATATTTTGTGCCTGTATGTCTGAAAGTGCCATATGTCTGTCTGTCATTACAGTCTCCCATTCGGTCCCCTAGGGGAGTGTCCACCAAGTGGGAGTGATACCGGAGAAACTGACGGAAGCCAAGCACAGAGAGATGGACACAGGTTTCTTCAGGAAGGAAGAGATTCTTTATTCGGTTCACCGATCGGGACTCAGAGGAACTAATGTCACCAAAATACAACAAGTTCCGGACAATAGTGTAGGCTCCTTATATAAGCATGTAACTCCTCCCATAATAAGCTCCACCCACACATTCTCTTACCCAATCAATCGAATAAGAACTAACTTCCTGTTTGACCGCATGGCTTGCCCAGCACAATGGAGGAGGGGAATACTACATCCGGTATTCTCGCACATGCTCCGTACACTACTGATCGTATCTTTGCCACGTGCAACCAACCGACCGATACACCAGTATATGCACGTACACATGCCACGTGGTAATCTCGGCCTACTAAATTTATTTTTACCGAGATTCCACCACATTCCCCCCTTTGATGCCTCTGATATTTTCACAATTACGGAGGCATCACTTAACCTTAGTTTGCATATACCAACATCAGTCCATCCTTGCAAGCGCGCTGTCTTGGCGTCATACTTGACTCTGGTCTCACCTTTGAGCCTCACATCCAGCATGTTGCCAAATCCTGTAGATTCCATCTTAAAAACATAGCCCGCATCCGCCCCTTTCTTGCACCAGATACTACCAAGGAGCTTGTCCATGCTCTAGTAATTTCCCGCATGGATTATTGTAACCCTCTCCTGATTGGTCTCCCCAATAGCCGTACTGCACCCTTACAGTCCGTAATGAATGCTGCTGCTAGATTGATTTTCCTCTCTAGTCGTTTCTCTCACACCTCACCCCTCTGCCAGTCCTTACATTGGCTTCCTGTATGCTATAGGAGTCAATTCAAGGTACTAACTCACACCTATAAAGCACTGAACAACTCTAGCCCCTCTTATATCTCCTCACAGATCCATAGGTATGTCCCTTCTCGGTCTCTCCGTTCTGCCCGTGACCACCTCCTGTCCGTTGTCCGCACTCGTACGGCCAACTCGCGCTTGCAGGACTTCTCGCGGGCGGCTCCCTTCCTATGGAATAGCCTGCCTACCGCCATCAGACTCTCCCCTAGTCTTGCATCTTTTAAGAAGTGCCTTAAAACCCATCTCTTTAGGAAAGCTTATGGCCTCCAAGACTAACCCTTACCTCACATACCTGTCTCTTGCCCTCTCCTAAAGGGCAGCCCACCTTATTTGATTGTAAATTCCTGTCCTAATGTGTTTTACACCCCACCTCCTATAGAATGTAAGCTCGTTTGAGCAGGGTCCTCTTCAACCTATTGTTCCTGTAAGTTTATTTGTAATTGTCCTATTTATAGTTAAATCCCCCTCTCATAATATTGTAAAGCGCTACGGAATCTGTTGGCGCTATATAAATGGCAATAATAAATAAATAAATAAATAAATAACCAGACCAGACTTTGCGACTAATTACGTGAATCCCTCAACATTCTTATTCCTGCACTAGTTCTCCCTGATTTAGAGCCTCATATCTATATATGGCCATTATCTGTGCAGCAGCCTTTCTTTCTGCTATATTTTCTATAATGCCCTGCACAGACCTAACTACCAAAGGAACAAGACATGGTAGGAGAAGACACAGCATTAAGATTAGCATGACTCCACCTACCAATGCCTTAAGTCCTCCAAACTGCTCATACCAATTACCAAACCAACTACTTGGATTATACCCTTTCCATACCTGAGTAGGCACATGCGCTAGTTTAACCATATGGCTAGTAAGCTCAGCTATTGCTTGCCCTTCATCATCTATTTGAAGACAGCAATTGCTTAGGTTAAACTTCCCACATACACCTCCCTCTACTGCCAATAGATAATCCAAAGCTAATCTATTTTGGTAAACGGCTGTCCTCATCCTAGTATTATGCTTCGCTAGGAGATTGAGCGCTTGTGATGTCTCATTGGTAATTATCTCAACCACTGCCTGTAACCTTATAATGTGGTTGAGCATATATATTGGGGTTCTATATCCAAAAGTACCATCTTCTGCCCAAGTGGCTTGCCCATAATAATCTATGATACGCTGGGGAGGCCATTCATTATCTTCCCAGGTACCTATCTCTAGGGGTCCCCTTTTCTTCCTATGATTCACATCATATACTTTAACTCCCAAAGTCTCTCCTGTTTCAATAGGCAACAAGAAGAAGGATGGTTTGAGCATACCTAACACACATGCCCCTTCCCAGTCCTGTGGTAACTAACTCCGAATAGGCCTTCTTACCACAGATCCAGTACAAATTTGCTGGGGCTTTCCAACTAGATGTGATAGATAGATCAAACCACACGTCCTTTAAATTGGCATAATTTGCAAACGGGTTAGGTGGTTCTGAGACATTTGAAGCCGACCACCAGGTTGTATTCTTTGTAGTATCATCATAAGCTTTTTGCCCTAGACAAGTTAGTTCTCCTACAGATGTGTTAAACATGATTCCTTTTCTTGCTATGCAAACATAACCTATGATGGAGGTCTTTAATCGCCACTCAGATTTACCTCTAACACTCATTTGATAATCGGCTTGAGAAGATATTATTTGTTCAATTGTCTCAGAACCGGACATTACCTCCTTTGCTTCCCAGGGCCATTGGTCTCCCATGTTAGTACCTCCACATACATAGCAGTTGGTCACATTAAGACTACCAGCAATACTTTCAGCTAAATCTATAAACAGGTTTTTAGCATTATGGGGGATCTTATTTTCTACACTCATCTCTTCATAAAAAGAATGGAAAACCTGATGAGTTTGGGATGCTACAGTATTGGTCTCTATCCCTATAAATAATATTGTCCCAGGATCTAAACCCGTCCCATATATCTGGAACCCAAATAAGTTACCAAACCTATCTAAAAATTGTTCAGGATTATTAATAAGTATATGGACTGGGTTACACTCCATAGACTTACAATACGGTTTGGTAGGCAACTTAGTAACAATCATATCCTTATCTACTGTCTGTCCCCAAGTTGCCCACCCCACACAAGACCAATATGGGCAATAATTATAATCCCTATCTGGGCATTTTGGACTTACGTACTTTTTTTTACTACTGGGACAAATATACTTATCGTTAGACCCATACGTTCTCTCCCATTTAAGATCCCCACATACATTCCACGGCTTTCTACCACTTGATATCGCCTTACATGCATCAAATAGCAGAACACCCGAAGAATGTACGGTTTCTAATACTGTTTTATTTATTAGGGTCCCCTGTGGATCTCCATTCCGGAGGGTCAACTAAATTGTACGGGGTTGATACTCTGGATTGAAGCACTTAGGTTCTCCTACTCCTAAATGGCATACACTATATTCTATACCTAAGTATCGACACCTAGACACATATCCTTTACACTCATATTGTGAATGCCAAATTAGGGTCTGGGAAATATGATTACCTGTTATAGTAGTCTTAATGCAAACCTCACAGCTAGGTGTGTCGGTACCTCTACCTTCCTGAATATTTAAAAACACATTATCAAAAACACTTCTTTCGACGTCTTCATCCTCAGTCTTCGTCCGTGCGATGGCACCTCAGCTTCCAGGATGTAAGGGCTGCAAGGAATGGAGTTCTGCTCTACCCTTCACAGAGGTCCCTTCGAGACACCCTGGCTATGACACGTGGGTAAATGGTCAGGCTTTATTATGGCCGTCAAAACACTTATTACTGATCTCTTTAAACACACTTGTAATCCCAATATCTCCTCGTCACTCCGACTGAGTCGTGCGCTTTAACCGGATCTTGCAGGTGTAGCTTGCCAAGAATCTACTGCTGCTGGTTTAACCCTGGAGTGATGAATCCATGGAGTCACTTCAGCCACCTTTATTGCTGTAGGGGTAGACAAAAGAACAACATAAGGACCCCTCCACTTAGGCCCTAATGGTATACTGTTCCACTCTTTAATCCACACTTGGTCTCCTGGATGATAGCTATGAACAGGGGGATAAATATTCACAGGTAATCTATCTTGTACCCATTTCTGTACCTCCTCCATAGTTTTACCCAACTCTACAACCTGCTGCCAAGTAATTCCTTCTCCCAACTGACTCAAATCCCCCCTTAAGTTACCAAGTACGGGAGGTGGACGCCCATACATGATTTCAAAAGGTGAGAGACCCATCCTTCTGGTAGGTGTACTACGAATACGTAACAGAGCTATAGGCAAAAGAACATTCCACTTAAGCTGAGTCTCTTGACACATCTTTGCCAACTGGTTCTTAATAGTTCTATTCATTCTTTCTACTTTACCAGAGCTCTGAGGTCTATATGCCGTATGAAGCTTCCACTTAATACCAAGCATATGAGTCAGTTGTTGTAGGCACTGATGAACAAAGGCTGGACCATTATCCGATCCTATAGAGCATGGTAGTCCATATCGGGGTATTATTTCTCGTAACAGGAATCGTACAACTTCTCCTGCTTTCTCTGTATGAGTAGGACATGCTTCTACCCAGCCTGAATAGGTACACACAACTACTAGTAGGTAGCGATGTCCACCGTATTTAGGCATTACTGTATAGTCTATTTGAAGATCGGACATAGGGAGTCTCCCCATATACTGGACTCCCGGTGGTTTCACTGGTCCTTGCCTTGCGTTGTTCTTAGCACATATTACAAATCTTCGTACAATGGCTTGAGTCAAGTTGGACAATCTTGGTATGTAGAAATGTTTTCTGAGAGATTCTTCCATACTATCTCTTCCAGAATGTGTCCCGTTGTGATAGTTCTGGACAATTTCTACAGCTAGTGATGCTGGAATAACTATTCTTCCATCTTCTAACTGATACCATTTGTTCTCCAGGTACTTCCCAGCTTCAGTCTTTAACCACTCTTCTTCTTGAGCTGTATAAACTGGAGTCCATTGAGACAGTGGAGTCGGTATAAGTGCAGCTATATGTTCCACATATTCCTGTCTTCCCGATTCAGCAGCACGCTTAGCTGCATTATCTGCCATCCGATTTCCTTTGGTTACATCACCATCTCCTTTCAGATGCGCCCGACAATGTATAATACCAACTTATTTTGGTTCCCACACGGCTTCCAGTAATTGTAATATTTCAGCTGCGTACTTAATTTCTTTACCCTCTGAATTCAATAGTCCTCTTTCTTTATACAAAGCTCCGTGGGCATGAGTGGTTAAAAACGCATACTTGGAGTCTGTGTAGATGTTCACTCTTAAACCTTCAGCCAATTGTAACGCTCGTGTTAGTGCAATTAGTTCTGCCTTCTGTGCCGATGTTCCTTTTGACAATGGCCGTGCTTCTATCACCTTGTCTATGGTTGTTACTGCATATCCTGCTGTCAGGATCGGGTCAGGGATCCAACACGCAAAGTACAAACAGGTACAGGGTGTCAGGGTACCTGTGGTCTCTACCTCCAAAAGAGGTAGAGACTTAGCTGTTCCACCATCCAGACGGTCTGATGACTCCCTTCCCCGCGGTCTATCCGGTCATGCAAGGCCGGCCGCGAGGGAGTGACTGCCTTTTACACCATCTAGGCAGGAAGTCATCATCAGGACACTCCCCCGGATCGACTTGTCAGTCAATTGCTGCAGGACCAATCAGGACGTCTCGGAGGTGTGGTTACTGCTCTGAACAGGGTATTTAACAGAGCTTCCTTCATTAGCTCATTGCCCTGTCATGGTTCTAGCTTGTTCTAGTCACTCAGTGCTTGTGTATTCTATTATCCCTTTTGGTTTTGACCCGGCTTGTTTACCTTACTCTGCTTATCTCTGTTACCCTTGATTCGGCTTGTCTCTCGCTTACCTGTCTTCTGTTACCCTCGACCTCGGCTTGTCTTTGACCATTCTATACGGTACTACTTACGTTAGTCCGGCCATTCTAAGGTCCGGTATACGTATCTGGCTACTGTTTGTACTCTGCGTGTTGGATCCCTGTCCCGATCCTGACATTACGACAGGGCCAATGGATCCTGCAAGTACAAACAGTCAGCTGGCTTCTCCTGATCCTAGGTTTGAAGCCATGGATCACAGAATGGATCAGATGGCGCTTGCGCTACAGGCTCTATTATCTCATGCCAATAAACCACCAGAGGAGATACGTAATACCCCTGTTTCTCCTGTCAGTTTAGGTCTAGAGGTAGCCACAGTGGGTGCTTCTTCTCACATTACCCCCCCAGTACGCTATGGTGGGGCTCCTGAGAAGTGTCGTGGTTTTTTAAACCAAATTAGTATCCACTTTGAATTGCAATCCCGCTCTTATCCTACAGATAGGGCAAAGGTAGGATTTATTATCACCCTACTTATTGAGAAAGCTCTGAGATGGGCCAACCCACTATGGGAGAACGATAACCCATTAGTGTATAACTATAACGCATTTGTAGCTGCTTTTAGAAGAACATTTGATCCTCCAGGTAGAAAGGTTAATGCAGCCAGATTACTGTTGCGCCTGAGACAGGAGAACCGAACACTGGTGGATTATGCACTAGAGTTCAGGTCTCTGGCGTCAGAAGTCAAGTGGAATGAGCAGGCGTATATGGATGTATTTTTGAATGGCCTATCTGAAGTAATCCTTGATGAGGTTGCTACCAGAGAACTCCCTGAGAATTTAGAAGATTTAATTTCATTCATCTCTCGTATAGATGAACGTTTAAGAGAGAGACAGAACACTCGAGAGAGGAACCGGAGACCTTCTTTTAGGTTAGCCCCCGCTTTTCCAAGTCCTGACTCCACGGTATCTTTGCTTCCTGAACCTATGCAGATAGGTTATACCCGCCTCTCTGAGGAGGAAAGACAGTACAGGAGAAGAGAGGGTTTGTGTATGTATTGTGGAGCCAAGGGTCATTTACTCTCGAACTGTCCTAACCGTCCGGGAAACGCTCGCACCTAAGTCTCTCTAGAGGACAAGCCTTGGGTGTTTCTATTTTGTCCTCTACTCCTAATTATAAAGATCACAGGCTTCTGCTACCAGTTTCCTTAACTTGGGAGAAGGAAGTAGTAAGGGCTATGGCATTGATAGATTCCGGTGCTGCTGAGAATTTTATCGACCAAGCCTTTGCTATTAAGAACAATTTCCCATCCCAGCTAAGGGAGACACCCTTGGCCGTTGAGGCCATAGATGGTAGACCACTACTAGACCCTGTTATCTTTCGTGAAACCATACCCATTAGTTTAAATGTTGGTATCCTACACGTGGAGAATTTATCTCTTTTGCTCATTTCATCCCCTTCCGTTCCCATAGTTCTGGGGTACCCATGGTTGAAGAAACATAACCCTATTATCGATTGGGAGTTAGGGGAGATACTCTCCTGGGGCCAGGGTTGCCAGGATAGGTGTTTATGCAAGGTTTCTCCATTAGCTAATGTTAACATACCTGAGACTCCTATTCAGTCCACAGAAAGACAGATACCAGACCTTTACCTAGACTTAAAGGCAGTATTTGACAAGAAGAATGCCGATTCTTTGCCGCCACACAGGCCATTTGATTGTAGAATTAAGCTTCTACCTGGGACTATGCCTCCGAGGGGCCATGTATATCCTTTGTCTGTTCAGGAAAACTTGGTTATAGAGGAGTATATTCGGGAGAATTTAGAAAAGGGATTCATTAGGAGGTCTTCTTCCCCGGCCGGGGCTGGGTTCTTTTTCGTTAAGAAAAAGGATGGCACGCTGAGACCTTGTATCGATTACCGAGGCTTGAATAAAATAACTGTCAGAAATGCCTATCCTATTCCACTTATTACCGAGTTATTTGATCGTCTTAAGGGCTCCAAAATCTTCACCAAGTTAGATCTCAGAGGGGCATATAATTTGGTGAGAGTCCAGCAGGGACACGAGTGGATGACGGCGTTCAATACTCGGTACGGTCACTATGAATACACAGTTATGCCGTTTGGACTTTGCAATGCTCCTGCAGTATTTCAGGATCTGATTAATGAGGTACTTAGGGAGTTTCAACATGATTGTGTCATTGTCTACCTAGACGACATACTGATACACTCTAGGGAGATTGAAACTCACCATAGACAGGTCAGAGCGGTATTACAGAAACTTCTGCAACATGGTCTATACTGTAAATTGGAAAAATGCAGCTTTGATCAGTCTCAGATAGATTTTCTTGGTTACGTGATTTCTGGGGAAGGTTTTAAGATGGACCCTGACAAACTCCAGTCTATTTTAGATTGGCCATTACCTAAGGGACTCAAGGCTATTCAGAGGTTTATTGGTTTCTCCAATTATTATAGGCGCTTCATTAAGGGTTACTCGTCTATTATTGCGCCCATTACCAATATGACCAAACAGGGGGCAGAAACTAAGACGTGGTCTCCTGAAGCTCTCGCTGCTTTCAAGAGGCTCAAAGAACTTTTTGCTTCTGCTCCAATATTAGTCCATCCTGATACGACCTTGCCGTTTCTACTCGAGGTCGATGCCTCTGAGACAGGAGTAGGTGCGGTTCTGTCACAAAGATTAGCGGTAGATAAACCATTACACCCGTGTGGTTTTTTTTCCAGGAAACTTTCTGGGGCTGAGAGCAGATATGACATCGGAGACAGGGAACTGTTAGCAGTCATTAAAGCCTTAAAGGAGTGGAGACATTTGTTGGAGGGGACCCTACACCCTATTACGATTTTGACAGACCACAAAAACTTGTCATATATTGGGGAGGCTAAGCGCTTATCCTCTAGACAAGCTCGTTGGTCCTTATTCCTTACTCACTTCAATTATGTACTGACTTACAGACCTGGTTCTAAAAACTCTAAAGCCGATGCATTATCTCGCCAATATGAACCTTCTACTGTACCTGAACCAGTTCTTTCTTCTATAGTTCCGAAGTGCAATATCATTGCTAATACGAATCTCAGGATTCATTCTCCATTACTGGCCGAGATCATTAAGTTGCAACATCTCGCACCTAAACAGACCCCTGCGGGTCGTCATTTCGTTCCTCCTGCTTTTCAACTGGAACTTTTACAGTGTTTACATAATAGCAAGATGGCGGGACATCCTGGTATTCGCAAAACTTACGCCTTGATCTCTAAGGACTTCTGGTGGTCTACTTTACGGAGGGATGTTGAGGAGTTCATCGCTGCATGTGAAGTTTGTACTAAAACCAAACAACCCCATACGCTTCCATGTGGACTCCTGCAACCCTTGGAGGTTCCAGAGAAACCATGGTCCTGTTTGGCCATGGACTTTATTGTCGATCTACCTATCTCTAAAAGACAGACTGTTATCCTCACCGTGGTTGACAGGTTTACTAGGATGGCACACTTCATTCCCCTGCCTAAACTTCCGTCTTCTCCCGAATTGGCAGAGATATTCGCCAAGGAGATTTTTCGCCTACATGGGATACCCTCTCAAATTGTATCGGACAGAGGCTCCCAATTTGTTTCCCGCTTTTGGAGGTCCTTCTGCTCTCAACTTGGTATTAAATTAAACTTTTCTTCTGCCTATCATCCTCAGTCTAACGGAGCTGCTGAACGTACCAACCAGAAAATTGAACAATATTTACGATGCTTTGTTTCTGAACACCAGGATGATTGGGTCGGTTTGATTCCTTGGGCGGAGTTTGCACACAACAATCTCGTTTGCGATTCTACTCATTCAAGCCCCTTCTTCATGAATTATGGTTTTCATCCGTCTATTCTTCCTTCGGATTCTCCTTCCCAGGGGGTGCCGTCGGTTGATGTTCATGTTGCCAATTTGAGGAAGTTGTGGGATCAAACTCGACAAATCCTTGTGCACAACTCTATGTTGGTCAAGAAACACGCTGATAAACGTAGAAGGGCGGCTCCGGTCTTTGTTCCAGGTGATAGGGTATGGCTGAGCACGAGGAACATCCGTTTAAAAGTGCCCTCCATGAAGTTCGCTCCTCGTTATATTGGACCCTACAGGGTGCTGACCCGTATCAATCCGGTTGCGTATCGTTTAGCTCTTCCTAATACCTTACGCGTTCCGAACTCGTTTCATGTTTCATTGCTGAAACCACTCATATGTAACAGATTTTCCTCCACAATAGCCCCTCCTCGCTCCGTTCAGGTGGAGGGTCAGGAGGAGTATGAGGTCAACTCTATTATTGATTCTCGAATCTGCCGGGGGAGAGTACAATATCTGGTTGATTGGAAGGGATATGGTCCTGAGGAGAGGAGTTGGGTACCTCAGGAGGATGTTCATGCTCCCCGTCTCCGCAGGGCGTATCACTCTCGCTTCCCATCTCGTCCCGGTTCATTCCGCCCGGTGGGCGTATCTGAGAGGGGGGGTACTGTCAGGGTACCTGTGGTCTCTACCTCCAAAAGAGGTAGAGACTTAGCTGTTCCACCATCCAGACGGTCTGATGACTCCCTTCCCCGCGGTCTATCCGGTCATGCAAGGCCGGCCGCGAGGGAGTGACTGCCTTTTACACCATCTAGGCAGGAAGTCATCATCAGGACACTCCCCCGGATCGACCTGTCAGTCAATTGCTGCAGAACCAATCAGGACGTCTCGGAGGTGTGGTTACTGCTCTGAACAGGGTATTTAACAGAGCTTCCTTCATTAGCTCATTGCCCTGTCATGGTTCTAGCTTGTTCTAGTCACTCAGTGCTTGTGTATTCTATTATCCCTTTTGGTTTTGACCCGGCTTGTTTACCTTACTCTGCTTATCTCTGTTACCCTTGATTCGGCTTGTCTCTCGCTTACCTGTCTTCTGTTACCCTCGACCTCGGCTTGTCTTTGACCATTCTATACGGTACTACTTACGTTAGTCCGGCCATTCTAAGGTCCGGTATACGTATCTGGCTACTGTTTGTACTCTGCGTGTTGGATCCCTGTCCCGATCCTGACACAGGGTACGTATACCGGACCTTAGAATGGCCGGACTAACGTACAGAGAGTATAGAGAATGGTCAGAGACAAGCCGAGGTCGAGGGAACGAGAGGACAGGTAAGCGAGTAACAAGCCGGGTCAAGGATAACAGAGGTAAACAGAGTAAGTCAAACAAGCCGGGTCGTAACCAAAAGGATAACTGAAAAACACCAGAGCACTGTGTGACTAGACAGGCTAGAACCACGACAGGGCAATGAGCAACAGGGCGAAGTATGTTTAAATACCCTGGCTAGAGAGGATAGACACGCCTCCGACGAGTCCTGATTGGTCTCCAACGGATTGAGTGACAGGTCGTTCCGGATTGGCGTCATGATGTCGGTCTCCGGGCACCATGCTACATAAGGAAGTAACTCCCTCGCAGCCGGCGTTTATGTGAACGGGTCGACCGCGTGGAACAGGAGAAACATGGCGTCCGGACGGATAAACGTCTAAGTCTCTACCTCTCTCGGAGGTAGAGACCTCAGGTACCCTGACAGTACCCCCCTCTCAGATACGCCCACCGGGCGGAAGGAACCGGGACGAGATGGGAAGCGGGAGTGATACGCCCTGCGGAGACGAGGAGCATGAACATCCTCTTGAGGTACCCAACTCCTCTCTTCAGGACCATAACCCTTCCAATCGACCAGATATTGAACCTTCCCCCGTGAGATTCGAGAATCAATAATAGAGTTAACCTCACACTCCTCCTGACCCTCCACCTGAACAGAGCGAGGAGGGGCTGTTGTGGAGGAAAATCTGTTGCATATAAGTGGTTTCAGCAATGAAACATGAAACGAGTTAGGGATGCGTAAGGTAGTAGGAAGAGCTAGACGGTACGCAACTGGATTGATTCGAGTCAGTACCCTGTAAGGGCCAATATAACGGGGAGCGAACTTCATGGAGGGCACTTTTTTTTTTTTGTAAATCTCTTTTTTATTGAGACATAAAGTTATGTGGGTACAGAATGTAGAAAGGGAGACAATAAGGTTTCAAACAATACGGGGGTAATACCATGCAATACATATCATCTCTGTACGGTGTTAGCCTCATTTTTGTAGATATTATGTTCAATGTTTCTTTTCTTTTTGTTTTATGTTTTTTCAATCAAGACATTTGAAGCTGTGAGACTCGCAGGTCTCCATAATGAATTATATGCAATTTAAATCAACATTAACAGTTCGGGCACGCAGGCCCACATTGCTGTTGGGTTCGCAAATCACTAATGTCAGTTCAGTCACGTTTCTGGTTGGATAAATAGTCAAGTGTGTGTTAGCTGGTGTCTCCCCCAGTGTCTGTGTGGTTTGGGTGTGTTTGGAAGTCAGGTGGAGTGAGCGCCACCATAGCTGTTGGAGCGTAGTTTGTGGGTTACTTTCTTCAGTAGGGGTGTGAGTGAGCTCCTTCCCCCCCTTGTTTTCCTTATTCCCTTACTGTGGTTGGACCCTCCTTTTCTATGTCTGTCCCCCCGAGGGGTTGAGTGAGTTGGTAAGTCCGAAACTTGTGTGGTTCCTTAGATTTCAGGGTTGTATGTAGTGTTGGCTGGGGGTCTACGGTGGCTGGGTAAGCTCTTGTTTAGGGTCTGTCGTTCTCCCTTGTGTTGGTGCGTTCCTGGGGGCTGAGGCAGGAGCGTAGCTAGGTCAACAGGGGGGGGGGGAGGTGGGAGGGGGGTAGGTTGAAGGTATGTCGGGTAGAAGAGGGGGATCGGGTGCGTCCTTTGTCCGTCGTCCTCAGTCGTGTTTGTTGTGGGTTGGTCTAGTCTGGCTGTGTCTCAGTGGGCGTTAGTTCTGATGGTCTGTTGGAATCCTTCTTTTGCTGTCTCAAGGATCCAGTGTGTCCAAATGTCTAGGTAAGTCTTATGGGTCTGGTTGGCCGTCATCGTCAGTTCCTCAATTTTCCTAAGGTCTTCCATTTGGCTAAACCATGTCAGTAGTGGGGGTGTTGTAGTTTGCTTCCAGAATTGGGGGAGCACCTGTTTGGCTGTGTTAAGTATTCTAACGGTTATAGATTTTTTGTATTTGGAGTGTGGGACAGTTGTATGGTGTAGGAGCATTGCAGCCGGTTCCAGGGGGGGGGGCGCATCCGAGAACTTCTCCAGGACCTTGTGTATTCCCTCCCAGTATGTTTTGATTTTCTCACAGTCCCACCATATGTGTTTTATGGTTCCCACCTCTTTTTCGCATCTCCAGCATTGGTCAGAGTGGGTTGGGTCAATTTGGTGTAGGAGGTGTGGTGTTTTGTACCATTGTGTTAATAATTTGTATGCTGTCTCTTGAGTTTTACTGTGTGTTGAGCAGTGGTGTGTTAGGTAACAGATGGACTCCCATTCCTTATCCGTGAGTGTGGTGCGTAGGGCCGTCTCCCATTTACCCATGTAAAGTGGTGTGTCGGATGGGGTTTCTAGTTGCAGCATGGAGTATAGATAGGATATTCCATGCGGGAGTGGATCTGGGCTTGCGCTGACCGCTTCTATTGTGGTCAGGCCCCTAGTGAGCGCCGGGCCTTGCGGTAGCGTTCGGATAAAGTTAGTTAGCTGGTTGTGTCTGAACCTGTGCATGAATGTCATAGGTGTCTCCCCTAGTAGGGCTGTCAGTGGTTTACATTCACCTGCTTGGAGGATGTGGTGTAGGCGAGGAGTCTCGCCCGGGAGAATGTTGCGAAGTGCTCTCGGGTCTAGTCCCGGGGGGAAGTCGGGATTATATGTAAGGGGCAGAAGGGGGGAGGGGAATGGCGACATGTTGCCGGTCTTGGAGGCTCTCCTCCATACTTTCAAGGTGTGCCATGTGTATATGGACATATCCTTCCCATCCGCTGCCTCCCGGCCCCAGGGTAGTCCGGAGAGCGGTCTGCCCACTTCTGCTTCCTCTACTGTTTTCCAGAGCTTCCCGACGGTATCTTTTGACCACTCCACGATCTGCAGTAGGTGCGCCGCGACGTAGTATCGGTAGAAGTCTGGGAGGGCTATTCCCCCCCTGTCTTTGGGGCGAGTTAGTGTGGTGAATTTCAATCTAGGTCTACCCCCGTTCCATACGTATTTGGTCATCTCCGATCTAAGGGACCCGAAGAATGTCTTTTGGATCGCTATGGGGATGGCCTGGAGGAGGTAGAGGAGACGTGGGAGGAAGTTCATTTTCAGGACCTGGACCCTTCCCAGCCAGGAGATGTGTGGGTAGGACCACTCTCGCATGTCTCTTTGGAATGATTGTAGTGTGGTCGTGAAATTTTCTTTGTACAAGTCCTCACTATGTCTTGTCAGCCATATCCCTAAGTACCTAATTTTGTTTTCGGCCCATTGGTATGGGAAGCTGTGCCGTAGGGGCTCTGCTTGTGCAGTATTTACACTGACGTTGAGAATGAATGATTTCCCGTGGTTGATTTTTAGGTTTGATATGGTCCCGAATTCCCTTAGTTCTTTCTGCAGGTTTGGAAGGGCGATCTCGGGTTTGGTCACCACAAAGAGCATGTCGTCCGCGTACGCGGCGACCTTGTGGTGCACTTGCCCTGTTTCCACTCCGGTGATGTCTGTGTTGTGTCTAATGTGTGAGAGGAACGGTTCTAGTGCGAGAACAAATAAGAGTGGGGAGAGGGGGCAACCCTGTCTCGTGCCGTTGTGTATGGTGAAGGTCTCCGTGGGCGCTCCATTAACTATTACCTGGGCTGTCGGTTCCCGATAAAGTTCCTCTATCCACCTTCTCAGGTGGGGTCCTAGTCCTGCTTGGGCCAGCACTTCGAAGAGGTACACCCAGCAGACCCTATCGAAGGCCTTCGCTGCGTCAGTTGACAGGAGAAGAAGGCCTTCCCTCTTACCTTTACTACCGTGCATGAGGGTAAGCGCTCTGATGGTATTGTCGCGGGCCTCACGTCCCGCCACAAACCCCACCTGGTCCGGGTGGACCAGCGATGGGACATGTTTTGTGAGCCGTGTGGCCAGGATCTTGGCCATTAGCTTGATGTCGCAATTGATGAGCGATATGGGCCTGTAGTTACTACATTGTTCCCTGTCTTTACCGTCTTTGGGGATTATGGAGATATGCGCCGCTAGGGCTTGTTTAGGGATATTGTGTCCCTCCCTGACTGCGTTAAAGGCTTCTACCATTGGTTGGTATAAGTCTTCAGCATAGGTCTTGTAGTATTTGGTCGGTAGGCCATCCGGCCCTGGGCTTTTACCTGTCTTAGTTTGCTTAATTGCCATCGCTAATTCCTCTATCGTGATAGGCACATCTATCATGTCTGCTATGTCTGGGTCTAAGGTCGGCAGTGGGTGTACAGCTAGGTATTTCCTGATCGCTTCGCGTAGGTGGGCTTTCGCCTTTTGAGTTTGTGGTTGTGGCAGCGTGTACAGGTCCGAGTAATATGTGCGGATGGTGTTTTGTATGTCTTTCGGGAGATGGTGTAATTTCCCTTGTTTGTCTCGAATCTTGTCAATGTAAGTGTGTTGTCTCTGTTTTTTCAGCATCGCGGCTAGGAGCTTGCCGCTTTTGTTTCCTTGTTGTGCAAAGAGGGCCTTGTGTCTTATCGCTTCTCTGTGGTGTTTGGTGTGCAGTAGGGTGGCGAGCTCTCTCCTTAGTTGAAGAAGTCGTGATTGGTGTGTGCTGTCAGGTGTTAGTTTGTTTTGTTCGTCTACCTTGTGGATGTCGGACATTAGGTCGTTTAACCGTGCCTCAGTCCGTTTCTTCAGTAGTGCCCCCTGTTGTATGTAGTGTCCCCTTATCACGCTCTTGTGCGCTTCCCAACGGATTGTCGGGGAGGTCTGTTCGGCCGTGTTGAGTGTGAGGTATTCTTTTATTTTCTCGCCTATGAAGCCCGAGATCTCTTGATTGGCTAGGAGGTACTCGTTGAGTCTCCATTTCGGGTTTGTGGGACGGTAAAGTGGTGATGTCAGGGTCAGTAATACTGGGGCGTGGTCCGACCAGGTGGCCCCACCGATTGTGACTGTAGTCACCAGGGGGAGGTCGTGGTGCGTGGTATAGACATGGTCTATCCGAGAGTAGGAGTTGTGTGGTTGGGAGTAGAAAGTGAAGTTCCTTTCATCTGGGTGGTGGGCTCTCCAGCAGTCAACTAGGCGCTGGCTACGGAGAAGGGATTTGATGTGTTGTAGGTGTTGTGTGGGGACATGGGAGACGCCCGATGAAGTGTCCCATGCCGGGTCTAGCGCAATATTAAAGTCCCCCCCTAGAATGAGAGTCCCTGCCGTGAAGTGTTGGAGCTTGTGTAGTGTCTGTTTGAGAAAGCGCGCTTGTTGTTTGTTTGGTGCATAGATGCTTGCGAACGTGTATTGGTGTCCCGCAATTGTCCCTTTGAGGAATAGGTATCGACCTTCATCGTCGGTCATGCATCCCCCCTCCCGGAACGGCAGCCTTTTGTGAAGGAGTATCGCTGTCCCCCTGGCCTTACCACCATGGTAGTCGCTGTAATACCCTTGGCTATAGTGATGGTTTGTTAGTTTGGGTCTTGCCCCTTTTTTGAAGTGGGTTTCCTGTATCATGACTATTGAGGCCCTGTGTCTGTGGAAGTCTCGTAGGGCCCCCGTCCTCTTTTCCGGTTTGTTCAGTCCTTTAGCATTTATTGTGAGGACACGTAATTGGTCGGGAGTCAACGTCATGTCGTGTGGTCGGATCGTGTATGGACGGGTTTAAGGGGGTGTCTCCGTCTGGGGTCTCTGCCTGTCGAGTAGGCACGTCGGGTCTCAGGTGTGTCAGGGAGGGTACGGTCAGAGGAGTAGGCGTTAGGGTGGGGATGGAGGTGGTATGGGGGTCTGGGTGGAAGGGTGAGTGGTGGAGGTGTGGAAATGCCTCCGGGAGTCTCGTCACTACCTAATGACGATGAGGTATAGGCGTCGGTGAGCCTCACTCCACCGCACCTCCAGAGGTGTCGGTGAGCGGCTCGTTACCTGGTTGGCGCCTCCCTGTAGGGCGTCGGTTGGGTGTCCGGTGTGGCGAGTCGGTGTCCCTGTGGCGCGTCGGGTCACGTGGCTTCCCTATGTGGCTCGTCTTTGTTCGTTTGATATGTGCGTTTCTGTCGTCCCCGCCTCGGGGTGTACTGGCCCTAAGGCCTGTATGGGTGCGTGTCGATGAGTCAGCGTGTGGCTGGTCTGTCATTTGTAATAAGGTCGCATTAATATAGCAGCGGTATAACTGGTTACATATCACAACAGGTGAAAACAAGTCTAAACAGTTTGACAACTTCACTAGATCGGGTACATTTCGCCCCCCCCCCCCCCCCCACAACCCACACAATTCCCACGCATGGTGCATGGAGGGCACTTTTAAACGGATGTTCCTTGTGCTCAGCCATACCCTATCACCTGGAACAAAGACCGGAGCCGCCCTTCTACGTTTATCAGCGTGTTTCTTAACCAGCATAGAGTTGTGCATAAGGATTTGTCGAGTTTGGTCCCACAACTTCCTCAAATTGGCCACATGAACATCAACCGACGGCACCCCCTGGGAAGGAGAAGCCGAAGGAAGAATAGACGGATGAAAGCCATAATTCATGAAGAAGGGGCTTGAATGAGTAGAATCGCAGACGAGATTGTTGTGTGCAAACTCCGCCCAAGGAATCAAACCGACCCAATCGTCCTGGTGTTCGGAAACAAAACATCGTAAATATTGTTCAATTTTCTGGTTGGTACGTTCAGCAGCTCCGTTAGACTGAGGATGATAGGCAGAAGAAAAGTTCAACTTGATACCTAGTTGTGAACAGAAGGCCCTCCAAAATCGGGAAATAAATTGAGAGCCTCTGTCAGATACAATTTGGGAGGGTATCCCATGTAGACGAAAAATCTCCCTAGCGAATATCTCTGCCAATTCGGGAGAAGACGGTAGTTTAGGCAGAGGAATGAAGTGAGCCATCTTAGTGAATCTGTCAACCACGGTGAGAATAACAGTCTGTTTTTTAGAGATAGGTAGATCGACAATAAAGTCCATGGCCAAACAGGACCATGGTTTCTCTGGAACCTCTAAGGGATGCAGGAATCCACAAGGGAGTGTATGGGGTTGTTTGGTTTTAGTACAAACCTCACAAGCAGCGATGAAATCTTTAGTATCTTTACGTAAAGCAGGCCACCAGAAGTCTTTGGAGATCAAAGCAAATGTTTTGCGAATACCAGGATGTCCCGCCATCTTGCTGTTATGGAGACACTGCAACAGTTCCAGTTGAAGAGCAGGAGGAACGAAATGTCGACCCGCAGGAGTCTGTTTAGGTGCTAGATGTTGCAGCTTAATGATCTTGGCCAGTAACGGAGAGTGAATCCTGACATTCGTATTAGCAACAATATTGCATTTCGGAACTATAGAAGAAAGAACCGGTTCCGGTATAGTAGAAGGTTCATATTGGCGAGATAAAGCATCGGCTTTAGAGTTCTTAGAACCAGGTCTGTAAGTCAGCACATAATTGAAGTGAGTCAGGAATAAGGACCAACGCGCTTGCCTAGAAGACAGACGCTTGGCCTCCCCAATATAGGACAAGTTTTTGTGGTCCGTCAAAATAGTAATAGGGTGTAAGGTCCCCTCCAATAAATGTCTCCACTCCTTTAAGGCTTTAATGACCGCTAACAGTTCCCTGTCTCCGATGTCATATCTGCTCTCAGGCCCAGAAAGTTTCTTGGAAAAAAAACCACACGGGTGTAGTGGTTTATCCACCCCTAACCTTTGTGACAGAACCGCACCTACTCCTGTCTCAGAGGCATCGACCTCGAGTAGAAACGTCAAAGTCGTATCAGGATGGACTAAAATTGGAGCAGAGGCAAAAAGTTCTTTGAGATTCTTGAAAGCAACGAGAGCTTCAGTAGACCACGTCTTAGTATCCGCCCCCTGTTTGGTCATATTGGTAATGGGCGCAATAATAGACGAGTAACCCTTAATGAAGCGCCTATAATAATTGGAGAACCCAATAAACCTCTGAATAGCCTTGAGTCCCTTAGGCAATGGCCAATCTAGAATAGACTGGAGTTTGTCAGGATCCATCTTAAAGCCTTCCCCAGAAATCACGTATCCCAGAAAGTCTATCTGGGTCTGGTCAAAACTGCATTTCTCCAATTTACAGTATAAACCGTGTTGCAGAAGTTTGTGTAACACCTTTCTGACTTGTCTATGGTGAGTCTCAATCTCTCTAGAGTGTATGAGTATGTCATCCAGGTAGACAATAACACAATCATGTTGGAATTCCCTAAGAACTTCGTTAATCAAATCTTGAAAAACTGCAGGTGCGTTGCAAAGACCAAAGGGCATGACCGTGTACTCATAATGACCATAGCGGGTATTAAACGCTGTCTTCCACTCGTGGCCTTGCTGAATTCTCACCAAGTTATATGCCCCTCTGAGATCCAACTTGGTGAAAATTTTAGAATCCTTTAGCCGGTCAAAGAGCTCGGTAATCAGGGGAATAGGATAGGCATTTCTGATGGTTATTTTATTCAAACCTCGGTAATCGATGCAAGGTCTGAGTGAACCATCCTTCTTTTTAACAAAAAAAAATCCAGCCCCGGCAGGAGAGGAAGATCTCCTAATGAATCCCTTGTCTAAATTCTCCCTAATATACTCCTCTAAAACAGCATTCTCTTTAGTGGATAGAGGGTATACATGACCCCTGGGCGGCATGGTACCAGGCAATAGATTAATTTTACAATCAAATGTCCTGTGTGGGGGTAGCGTATCAGCGTTCTTCTTGTCGAACACTGCTTTTAAATCCAGGTATAGAGGAGGTATCTGTATCCCCTTAGACTGGGTAGAACTGTCTGGTGTGTTAATTACAGCCAATGGGGATACCCTGCGTAAACACCTCTCCTGACAACCCTGACCCCATGAGAGTATTTCCCCTAACTCCCAATCGATAATAGGATTATGTCTCCTAAACCATGGGTACCCCAGAACTATGGGAACAGAAGGAGACGAAATGAGCATAAGTGATAAGTTCTCCTCTTGTAGGATACCAACAGTTAAGTTAATAGGTATAGTCTCACGCGAGATAACAGGCTCGAGTAGCGGTCTACCATCTATGGCCTCAACGGCCAAAGGTATCTTTCTTAACTGGGATGGGATAGTGTGTTTAGTAGCAAAGGCTTGGTCGATAAAATTCTCAGCAGCACCGGAATCTATCAAGGCCATGGTCTTTAGCACTCCCTTCTCCCACGTTAAAGAAACTGGTAACAGCAACCTGTGATTTTTATAATCATGAGTAGAGGACAAAATAGAAACACCCAAGGCCTGTCCTCTAGAGAAACTTAGGTGCGGGCGTTTCCCGAGCGAATAGGACAATTCAGGCGCAAGTGACCTCTGACTCCACAATACATACATAATCCCTCCCTTCTCCTGTACTGTTTCTCCTCCTCTGAAAGGCGAGTATTGCCTATCTGCATAGGTTCAGGAAACAGTGAGGTATTGGAATCAGGACTTTGAAATGCGGGTGCTAACTTAAAGGTAGGTCTAAGATTCCTCTCTCGAGTGTTCTGTCTCTCTCTTAAACGCTCATCAATGCGAGAAATGAACGAAATTAAGTCCTCTAAATTCTCAGGCAGCTCCCTAGTAGCAACTTCGTCAAGGATAACATCTGATAACCCGTTCAAAAATACATCTATATAAGCCTGCTCATTCCACTTGACTTCTGCCGCCAGAGACCTGAACTCTAGTGCATAATCCACAAGTGTTCGGTTCTCCTGTCTCAGGCGCAACAGTAATCTGGCTGCATTGACCTTCCTACCAGGCTGGTCAAAAGTTCTTCTAAAGGCAGCTACAAAGGCATTATAATTATATACCAACGGGTTATCGTTCTCCCATAATGGGTTGGCCCATCTCAGAGCTTTCTCAATGAGTAAAGTGATAATAAATCCAACCTTTGCCCTATCGGTAGGATAGGAGCGAGGTTGCAATTCAAAATGAATACTGATCTGGTTTAAAAAACCACGACACTTCTCCGGTGAACCACCATAACGTACTGGTGGGGTAATACGGGATGAGGCACCTACAGTGGCTACCTCTAGGCCTGAATTTACAGAGGAAATTGGAGTAGTACGCGTCTCCTCTGGTGGGTTATTAGCACGAGATAATAACGCCTGTAGTGCTAAGGCCATTTGGTCCATTCTGTGTTCCATGGCATCAAACCTGGAATCAGAGGGGCAAACCTGACTGTTTGTACCTGCAGGATCCATTGGCCCTGTCGTAATGTCAGGATCGGGTCAGGGATCCAACACGCAAAGTACAAACAGGTACAGGGTACGTATACCGGACCTTAGAATGGCCGGACTAACGTACAGAGAGTATAGAGAATGGTCAGAGACAAGCCGAGGTCGAGGGAACGAGAGGACAGGTAAGCGAGTAACAAGCCGGGTCAAGGATAACAGAGGTAAACAGAGTAAGTCAAACAAGCCGGGTCGTAACCAAAAGGATAACTGAAAAACACCAGAGCACTGTGTGACTAGACAGGCTAGAACCACGACAGGGCAATGAGCAACAGGGCGAAGTATGTTTAAATACCCTGGCTAGAGAGGATAGACACGCCTCCGACGAGTCCTGATTGGTCTCCAACGGATTGAGTGACAGGTCGTTCCGGATTGGCGTCATGACGTCGGTCTCCGGGCACCATGCTACATAAGGAAGTAACTCCCTCGCGGCCGGCGTTTATGTGAACGGGTCGACCGCGAGGAACAGGAGAAACATGGCGTCCGGACGGATAAACGTCTAAGTCTCTACCTCTCTCGGAGGTAGAGACCTCAGGTACCCTGACACCTGCATAGCGAATCCCTTCTTTCACATAACTACTGCCGTCCGTATAATACTGGACATCAGGGTTCTGGATGGGAAAGTGTCAGGATCGGGACAGGGATCCAACACGCAGAGTACAAAGAGTAGCAGATACGTATACCGGACCTTAGAATGGCCGGACTTAACGTAATACTACGTACAGAATGGTCAGGGACAAGCCGAGGTCGAGGGAACGAGAAGACAGGTAAGCGAGAGACAAGCCGGGTCAAGGATAACAGAGAAGACAGGTAAGTAATAACAAAGCCGGGTCAGAACCAAAAGACAGGAGAATACAAGAGCACTGTGTGACTAGGCTGGCTAGAACCACGACAGGGCAATGAGCAAATGCTGAGAGCTCCCTTAAATACCCTGGTTCTAGAGACTAATCACGCCTCCGCCGAGACCTGATTCGTGTCCGGGATTTGACTGACAGGTCGGGCTAGAATAGCGTCATGACGTCGACTATTGAGCGTCACGTTACAAAAAGGCATAGTTCTCTCGCGGCCGGCGTTTACATGCACGAGGGGACCGCGAGGAACAAGAGAATCATGCCGTCTGGATGGAAAAACGTCTAAGTCTCTACCCCTGAGACGGTACCCTGACAGAAAGTCACGAAGATCTGGTCTACTTGAGAATACTTCATCCATCACCTCCAGGCAATCATGTTGACTTTCAGTAGGTTGTGGCAAAAGGGTAGCTGGATTTAAGGTGTTAACAGTCTCTAAATGCACTCTTGGGTTTTCACACAACATAGCTTGATACTTAGTCATGCGACTGTTACTAAACCAATGATTGCCTTTATAGTCTAGCAACGTCTGTACTGTGTGCGGGACTCGCACATAGAGTTCTTGACCCAGAGTGAGTTTATCGGCTTCAGCTACCAGCAGGGTGGCGGCAGCTACGGCTCTTAGACAAGGTGGAAGACCACTGGCCACTGCAACCAATTGTTTTGACATATATGCAACAGGTCTTTGCCATGATCCCAAGTACTGTGTCAATACTCCCACAGCCATTCTTCTTTGCTCGTGTACATATAAGTAGAATGGACATGTATGATCAGGTAGACCTAATGCTGGGGCACTCATCAAAGCCTTCTTAACATCTTCAAATGCCTTTTGCTGTTCAGGTGTCCACAGGAAGGGATCGTGTTCTGTACCTTTTATAGCTGCATAAAGAGGTTTCGCCAATATCGCATAACTTTGAATCCATATCCTACAGAAACCTGCTGCCCCCAAGAATTCCCGCACTTGTCTTCTATTCTTGGGTATTGGTATTTGGCATACAGCTTCTTTTCTCTCTGGCCCCATTATTCTTTGACCTTCAGAGATATGGAATCCCAGATACTTGACAGTTGGCAAACACAACTGAGCCTTCTTCCTGGACACCTTGTATCCTGCCTTCCAGAGAATGTGTAGTAGATCATGTGTTGCTTGCTGACATATTTCTCTAGTAACTGCCGCTATCAACAAATCATCTACATATTGCAATAATACACATTCTCCTGGGATGGACTTGAAATCCAGTAAGTCTTGACTTAAAGCTGATCCAAATAGGGTAGGTGAATTTTTAAACCCTTGGGGCAGTCTTGTCCAAGTCATCTGGCGTTTCGAGCCTGTTACAGCATTTTCCCATTGGAATACAAAGATACACTGGCTTTCCGCAGCAATTCGAAGGCAAAAGAAGGCATCTTTGAGATCTAAGACAGTGAAATAGGTAGCCCCGCCCGGAATTAAAGCAAGCAGGTTATATGGATTGGGCACAACTGGGTGTATACTTACGACCGCATCATTGACTGCTCTCAAGTCCTGCACAGGGCGATACTCATCTGTACCGGGCTTTTGAACAGGCAGCAATGGGGTGTTCCAGGGGGAAGTACAGAATTTTAGGATACCATACCTCATGAACTTATCCAAATATGATTGTATATTCTTCTTGGCCTTTTGTGGGATATGATATTGCCTTAAGCTCACTGGATAGACCCCAAGTTTCAGTTTGATTCGAATTGGTGGGATATTGCGAGCAAGTCCTTGTGGGTTGTTATCTGCCCACACTCCTGGTATATTAAACAAGGATTCATCACGCTTAGGGTTTTGGCTAGTCAACGCTGTATAAAGTCGCCACTCTTCTTCCTTTGGTACAGATATTGTCATTATACCTGAAGGTCCATTGAACTTTAAAGATGTTGTTCCATTTGGTAGAAACGTTATCTGCGCTTGTAGTTTTGACAACAAATCACGTCCTAGCAGTTGGACTGGACATTCAGGCATATAAAGGAATTGATGTTTTACTACGTGGCCTCCCAATGTACAGTGTAGCGAAAGCCACTTCGCCACTGTGGTTTGGAGGGGGCTGCTTGCCCGCCTCTTACCCTGTGACTACGGTCCCTGGGCGATTTGGCCCTTTATGCACGGTATTTGGGCATACTGTGGGTTATTGGGCTGCCCCAGGATTATGGGCCCTCTCATCATCCCATACGAAACTTAAACCCCATGGCGTTTGAACTGTGTTTGTGGCATCTAAACGCTGTTTGGATATGTTGAGCGCTCAGATCCAAGCCATCTGGGGATGGGTTGAATGTGGGGGTTCTGTTTAGTATAACAGGAGTTATGTAATTTTATGTCTTTTGGTGGTTGCTGGTAACATGTGCTTAATGGAGGCTGTGTTTGTCCCTGGATATAATTAAATCAGCTTCTCCATTGTCTCCAGGATAGAGGATTCTGGGGAACTAGTTTGAGCTTCTAAAAACCATGCTTCCAGAAGGTCAAATGCACATTTGTACTAACTTTTGAACCCCTGGTCCAATTCGTATGATATTTGAGTATGTTGTTCCCCCGAATGGATTGATTGTGTATATGTACTTTTATGCGAATGTGATGTATATTTTGGGAGTTATGAATGTTGTGTAAAAACTGTATTTTCCCTACCAAGGATAATTGTATTTTCCAGTGTGTACAGATAATTAGTTTACAGGTAGAGGGGAGGGCTATGTGTGGGATGTAACTATTGTGTGATTGGTTAATGTACGTTACTGTGTGTGTCCCTCCCCTTCATGGGAGCACCTAATAAAAAGGGCTGCAAGCTAGCAGCCAGAGAGTTCTATTTTTACCCTCAACTTGAGTCCTGTCTCTTATTGGGGGAATCTGCTACAAGGGATTGCTATGCTAGGCATATTCCCTTGCTATAATCACTGAGCTCTTATAAGAGCTTGTTCCTGCTTCGTTCTGAAGGGAGATAGCTGCAGCCTGCGGTGCTTATGGTGTCTGGTGGAGTGCTTGGAGTCCTCTGGAAGCGCTAGGAGCATCTTTCAACGGAGGTACCCAGTCGGGGTGCCAGTTGATCCGTTACATACAGAGTCGACTTTTAAGAACCGGTTTAGCAGCACTCCTTCCAGTTGCTCCTATTACGGTGATGGTTCTTCCAGATGGAGGAGCAACTAGGTCAGTCACCACCGAATGTTCAGCACCAGTATCGATCATGAACGCACTCCTTTTTCCCCCTATTGATACATCGACCATAGGCTCCGCTCGGCCAAGGGGGATAGAGCCCGGTCGGTATCAATAGTCCTCCATGACCGTGTCAGCCAATCCTACAAAGTCCCTATCTTCTCTATCACGGGATCTCTGCGCTGCTGGATAATACCTGTCTTCTCTAACACTTCCTCTATTGCTACCATTATTCCCTCCAGGACCTCCTCTACCTCTCGCTCTGCCTCTATAATTACCATATCCTGCCCTAGGTCTGTCTCTCTCATACTGTTCCCTTTGTGGACACTCACTTCTCCAATGCCCTTCTTCCCTACAGTACGCGCACTGATTCCTACTCAGGGGTTCCCTATTCCACTTACTATCGCCTTTATCTGCTCCCCTATACACCTCTTTTTCCCTTCTATCTACGCCTGCGATCGCTACCGCTAGCATATCTGCCTTTCTACGCATCTTGCGCTCTTCCTCTTTCTTCGTCTCTGTTTCCCTGTTCATATAAACCTTATTCGCTACCTCCATTAGTTGGGTTATGGACATCCCTACAAACCCTTCTAACTTTTGTTGCTTGCGCTTTATATCCCCGTAGGCTTGGCTGACAAAGGCAGAGTTAACCATCCGGGAATTCTCAGGGGCCTCCGGATTAAAGGGGGTATACAAGCGGTATGCCTCCAATAATCGGTCATAAAAGACACTGGGCGATTCATCACATTTCTGCAATACCTCAGCCGTCTTAGACATGTTAATCGCCTTCTTTCCTCCAGCTTTCATGCCAGCAATAATAGCGTCCCTATAAGCTTTTAATTGAACCGAGTCTGCGCCATTGACATTCCAAGTTGGATCGGCATTTGGATAATGTGCTGTGGCCCATGCTGCTGGGTTGGCCTGATTTTGTGTACGGGCCTCTTCTTCCAGCGCTTTAATTGCCGCTTGATTTATCCTAGTCCTTTCCTCGTTATTAAACAATGTCATTAATAATTGCTGGCAATCAGCCCAAGTGGGATTATGTGTCTGGACTATTGAAGTAAACAGATCCGTCATGGCTTGAGGCTTTTCGGTGTAAGAGGAGTTATGGGTCTTCCAATTAAAGAGATCGGTGGTCGTGAAAGGGACATAGACGTAGACTGGATCAGCGTATTGTATCTGGCCGTCATCGTTAATGTGTGTCGGGTTAATGTGAGTCGAAGTGGCATTTGATAATGTCGGGGTTGGAGGGTACCGGTCAGTTGTCAGGTTAATATGGGGCTTCGTAGAGATGCGTCAGTTAGGGGTTCCGGTCGAGGGGTAGTAAGACAAGGGGATGGGGAAGCTTTACTATGGGGAAGGTTGGTGAGTAAAATATTCCGGGCCGGGCTAGGGGGAGCCTGACCGGAAGCTAGATATGGCGCCAAATCTGGGTATGTGGAGTTAACGGAAGCAGGTATCGGAAGGGGAGGGTTTGAAACAAAGGGGCTGGGCTCTGAGCTAGAGGAGGAAGTAGGTGGGGACAACGGGGCAAGGGGAGGAGCGTTTCCAGCAGCACCTCCTCTTCCTCTTCCGGTGGAGGAGGAGTAAGGGGGCGGCATAGGGATCTAAGACTCAGGGGGCGTGTCCAAAATGGGCGTAATTACGGCCTTAGTGGACAAGCGAGTCCTGGCCACCATGAGGCGACATTGTTCCTCGTGGCATACTCGGATCCATTTTGGCGAGTCATTTACGGCCTGCCTCCAACAATTAATATGGGGAAACTGGCTGTAAAGTTCAGGCCTACCTGATACAGCCACGTGTACACGCTGTACCAGATTAGGATCCAAACTGCCACGTGGCGGCCATGCGGCAACCAAAGTAGGCCATTCCCTACTACACAATGTAATCAGGCGTGCTGGAGACATCTTTACCCCAAAATCACATGCTTTATATCCCTTTTTAAAATTCTTTATCATACATCCTAAGGGATCCAAAATCGTCGAATCTGACGCGCCCATACTTAACAATGGAGCGTAGTTTCCAACAGAAACTATACAAACACTCTACCAACGGTCACACCCGTTCCCTCGGCAACAGTACCACGTGGTACAGTTACTAAGTGAAACGCACACAACAAAACACTCAGGGAATTCCCGTACACACAGCTGTTACACCAGTCACTAAGTAACTAATACTGTGCCCTTTTGGCGAAACTATACGGTCACCCACGCTATAATTTCCTATATTTGAATTACCCGTCTATAACACACCCCAGTAACATCGTCTTTACAAACAGTAGTTATAGTACGGCTAGCATAGGTTAAAGTACAATTTAAAGTCACAGTACAATTAGTAGTGGTTATGGTGTTAAACATGCAACATAGACGACAATTATTAGTACTTATTTACAGTGTCAGTAATTATACATGGTTATGGTACCGTGCGCTATAATACAATTACACACTATTCACACTCTCGCTAGACGGCAGAGCTCACGCTATCTAGCAAGATATACACGCTACTATAACAATCTTTAACACATATACAATTCCCAACTAATCTATTGGCCAGTACCTTGATGGACTACCTAAAACTATCTACATACGTTTTGGTTAGCCACACTGCCCAAGCACCACATATAGCGAACTAGAGGGCGGAATTTACAACAGCACCCTTTTAGTCTATCTACTCTATCAATAGTCTAGTGGGTTCCAAATTTACACGCCTTCCCACTTAGCCAAGATAGGTTGAGATCTAGCGAACCGAATTTACACAGGCGCCGCTTAGTCTCCCAGTCCCTCCGACCTAGCGAACGTAATATACACCCTAGAACGCTAGTCTAGACAAGACACCGGTGTCCGGCTAGGGCTATTTACACCAGAACCCCGCCTGACTCCAAACCAAAATTAAACGGGCTTACTAAATGGCGTTTAATTGAGCGGTGCGCCTTCGCTCCTTCCTTCCACTGGAGGGGGCAGATTCCAAATAACCCCTTATGGGCCTACCGCACAATCGGTATCCAATACCCCTAGTGGGTCCGCCGTCTAAAACAGCTGTCGTCTTACCTCCTCGTTCCTGAACCTGAGTTCACACTCATCGACGGGGATACCCCAGCACTTACTACGTAGAGGCCGATGATCTCCTGGACAACAAACCAGTGGCGCCGAGACGAAGGGAGGTCCACGCAGAAGTTCAGGGGTGCAGCCGTAGAGAACGTGGGCAAAGATAGACCGTCTCACGCCTCTGCTTCTCAGCTACCGTTGAACGATGAGCTTCCCGGCCAATGCACCAAATGATACCGGAGAAACTGACGGAAGCCAAGCACAGAGAGATGGACACAGGTTTCTTCAGGAAGGAAGAGATTCTTTATTCGGTTCACCGATCGGGACTCAGAGGGACTAATGTCACCAAAATACAACAAGTTCTGAGCCCCGGACAATAGTGTAGGCTCCTTATATAAGCATGTAACTCCTCCCATAATAAGCTCCACCCACACATTCTCTTACCCAATCAATCGAATAAGAACTAACTTCCTGTTTGACAGCATGGCTTGCCCAGCACAATGGAGGAGGGGAATACAACATCCGGTATTCTCGCACATGCTCCGTACACTACTGATCGTATCTTTGCCACGTGCAACCAACCGACCGATACACCAGTATATGCACGTACACATGCCACGTGGTAATCTACCCTAGCTGTACATAAGGTAGAGACCCCTGGACAGACTCCCCTGCGACAGCCCCCTATTGTATCCCTGAAGCACTCCCAGAAGGAATGCGGAAGGAGATACAGGAGATGACCCAGCTTGGGGTCATCGAACACTCGGATAGCCCTTGGGCCTCGCCTGTAGTTCTGGTACCCAAGAAAGACGGGACCACCCGGTTCTGTGTGGACTACAGGCGACTCAACGAGCGGACCACCACTGACGCCTACCCGATGCGCCGGGTAGACGAATTATTAGATTGTATTGCCAGGGGGGGCTATCTGACTACCATAGACCTGTGTAAGGGCTACTGGCAGATTCCCCTGGCCGAGGATGCTATCCCCAAGTCAGCATTCGTCACCCCGTTTGGCCTGTACCAATTTAAGGTCATGCCTTTCGGGATGAAGAATGCCCCGGCTACCTTCCAGCGAATGGTGGATAGGCTCCTTGATGGCTTCCAGGAATTTGCCTGTGCATACCTGGATGACATTGCGATCTACAGTGGGTCCTGGGAAGAACACCTGGTTCACGTAGGGGTAGTGCTGGATAAGATTCGGGCCGCTGGCCTGACATTAAAGCCAGAGAAGTGCCATCTAGGTATGGCTGAGGTGCAGTACCTGGGTTGTGGTGGAATCTCGGTAAAAATAAATTTAGTAGGCCGAGATTACCACGTGGCATGTGTACGTGCATATGCTGACGTATCGATCAGTTGGTTGCACGAGGCAAGATACGATCAGTAGTGTACGGAGCATGTGCAAGAAAACAGGATATAGTATTCCCCTCCTCCATTGTGCTGGACAGGCCATGCGGTCAAGCAGGAAGTTAATTCTTATTTGTATTGATTGGTCAAGAGAATGTGCGGGTGGAGCTTAATATGGGAGGAGTTATGTGCCTATATAAGGAGCCTGCACTATTGTCCGGGGCTCAGAACTTGCTGTATTTTGGTGACATTAGTCCCTCTGAGTCCCGATCGGTGATCCAATAAAGAATCTCTTCCTTCCTGAAGAAACCTGTGTCCATCTCTCTGTGCTTGGCTTCCGTCAGTTTCTCCGGTATCAGGGTCACAGAGTGGGCTGTGGAAGCCAGAGACCGGAGCCAGAGAGACCGGAGCCAGCCAAGGTAGAGGCAGTGGCTAAATGGCCCGCACTAAGACCCAGGTGCTAGCCTTCTTGGGGACGGCAGCGTACTACAGACGTTTTGTCCCCGACTACAGCACTATTGCCAAGCCCCTGACTGACCTGACTAAGAAGAACCTCCCTAAGCAGGTCCTGTGGTCTCCAGCTTGTGAAGCCACGTTTCAGGCACTTAAGCAGGCTCTTGTGAATGCCCCAGTCCCTAACAAACGCTTTCTCGTCCACACAGATGCTTCCATGTATGGACTGGGGGCTGTGCTAAGCCAAGTCGGGGAAGATGGAGGAGAGCACCCTGTCGCATATCTCAGCAGGAAGTTACTACCCCGGGAAGTGAGTTATGCGGCAGTGGAGAAAGAATGTTTGGCCCTGGTCTGGGCATTGAAAAAGTTGAGCCCCTATTTGTACGGACAGGAATTTTCCCTTGTGACGGACCACAATCCCCTTGTCTGGCTCAACCGGGTGTCAGGAGACAATGGTAGACTGCTGCGGTGGAGTTTAGCCCTTCAATCTTATAACTTTACCATCAGCTACCGACCCGGTAAGCAGAACGGGAATGCAGATGGATTGTCCCGGCAAACTGACATCCCTACCACCTCCTAGTCCGGTCATCCCCAAGTTGACCCGCCAAAGGGTCAAGCCGGGTCTGCCGGAGTGTCCCACAAGGAGGGAGCCGTGTGACAGACCCATCTGTATAGACTAAGATTGCTGGTTCGTCTGTTTGCCCCCTTTTCGTCTATTTGCCTGTCCGTATACCCCTGTTCGTTTGTCTCATGAAATAACCAATTGAAACTACCGAACGGACCCCACCCAGGAGAGAAGTGTGCTGCTGGTTAACCTCTTGGCCCCAATTAGAACGTTGTGGTTAACCGCAGACACCTCTCCATTCTAACCGTATTCCGGGTGGTCGTCGTTCGTATGCCGACCACAAGGCTGCGGCCATTTTAAACCATGCGAAAGACCAGCGGTGTTCGGCGCAGATTCTATGGAACTAAAAACGGACACTCTTTCTGCCGAACACCGCTGAAACCACTGACCGCTTTTCTCAGTCGACAAGGCATGCGACCACCGGCCGTTCGGGAGTTTGGATTGCACGGATGGACTTAACCCAGATAGCCGTCCCATGGAGTCAGTCGCATACCGAAAGACTGTAAGAGACTTTGACTCCATGGCGATTGAACTGTACGTATGGGATCTGAGCGCTATTCGCTAAGAATATGCACTCAGATCCAGGCTATCTGGGGATACGTTGTACGAATGTAATATGTTCGGTAATTGTAAACTTATTTAATTTTATACGGTTTTTGTGTCTAATTTAAAATGGCGATTTGGCTCTGTCCTGGAGATAATTGAATTACTTCTTGATTATCTCCAGGGCAGAGGGGAAGAAACCGGGATGCATTGTGGGAATATTTTGTGCCTGTCTGTCCGAAAGTGTCATATATCTGTCTGTCATTACAGTCTCCCATTTGGTCCCCTAGGAGAGTGTCCACCAAGTGGGAGACCGGCATAAATCCGGGCGGGTAGCCCACAGTAAAGCCAGTTCTTATTTTACCCTCAATGCGGAGCTTGGTTCTCTATATTGGAGGGGAGATTTACTACACGGTTAGTGTGACGAGAGCAATCTCGCCACATTGCATTGGAGAAGCCTGGTTGCCCGCCTGCTGCCTTTGGACTATGGCCCTGGGAGATTGGGCCCTTTAAAAACCGTATTCAGCCCTAACAGAGTGCATGTCACTCATTCTGACCCTTTAAATACAGTGGGGTCATTCGGTACTTGCCCTGTGTGAGCGGTGATACCCCAGATCGCTATGGCATGGAGCCCATTCATATAATGAAAGACTATGGGAAAGACTTTAGCTCCATGGCAATTGAACTGTATGTGAGTGGTCTGAGCGCCATTCAATAATATGCGCTCAGACCTAAGCTATCTGGGGATATGTTGCATGTCTTTATTTTATGTAGTAAATGTAATCTTGTGTATTTTATTGTATTTTATGTCTTTTTGCAACCATGTGCTCAATGGAGTCTGCCTCTATCCCTGGATATAATTGGATTATTTTCCCATTGTCTCCAGGAAAGAGGGCTCTGTAAAACCGGTCTGAGCCAGATAGCCATGTGCCAGCCAGGGCCCAAAAGATATTTTACTAACTTTTGAACCCCTGGTCTGATTCATGCCATTTGTTAATATGTTGTTCCCCTGAATGGATTGATTGTGAATATGTAATTTTTATGTGAATGTGATGTATGGTTTTAGAGTTATGAAAGTTGGGTAGAAAGTATGTTTAACTGTATGTATAATTGAGTTTCCTCTCAGGATAAGGGGAGGGAATATTTGGGATGTAACTGATATGTGATTGGTTGTTTTATACCTCCCTGTGGGCGGTCCTGTATTTGAAAAGACTGTAATAAAAACCAGGCTGGGTGTGCCAGCACCTGAGACCACTGCTTGACCCTCAACACGGAGCCTTGTCTCGTTCTTGGGGGGATTCACTGTATGCTGATAGAGACTGATTGCCAGGAGTGTAAGCTGATGCATGCTTTTCCTGTTCGTCTGCTAGCAGCTATTCGTGAGGTTCCAGTTTGGAGTGCTATTTTGTATCCAGTTCGGGAGTTTGGTGTCCTGCAGTAGCTGTGCCTGTCTCTCAGAAAGGGGTATATCGCCTAAACGGATTTTAACCCCTTGTCTGCTGAAACGGTCCGTTACAGTTAGCGACTAATTACTGGAAACGTAAGCCGCTTGGATGTTATATTTGATCGGCTGTTAGTCGCGTTCATGGATTTCTTATTCGTGAGTTTTGGGATCCGTACGGGTCCCGGTCGGGGGACTGGTACATTCCCCTGGTTGCAGTTCGTACGGTTGGAGTATACGAATGGAGTTTGCATTATTGCGAAAGGGGAAGCTTAATTAAACGGCGGTTTTACTCCTTTATGCCAGAGGGGTCTTAACAATAATGATATACCCTGACTGTGTAATAATAATACTATATAATAATATACCCTAACTGTGTAATAATAATACTATATAATAATATACCCTAACTGTGCAATAATAATAATACTATATAATAATATACCCTGACTGTGTAATAATAATACTATATAATAATATACCCTGACTGTGTAATAATAATAATACTATATAATAATATACCCTGACTGTGTAATAATAATACTATATAATAATACACCCTGACTGTGTAATAATAATACTATATAATAATACACCCTGACTGTGTAATAATAATACTATATAATAATATACCCTGACTGTGTAATAATAATACTATATAATAATATACCCTGACTGTGTAATAATAATAATACTATATAATAATACACCCTGACTGTGTAATAATAATACTATATAATAATACACCCTGACTGTGTAATAATAATACTATATAATAATATACCCTAACTGTGTAATAATAATACTATATAATAATATACCCTAACTGTGCAATAATAATAATACTATATAATAATATACCCTGACTGTGTAATAATAATACTATATAATAATACACCCTGACTGTGTAATAATAATACTATATAATAATATACCCTGACTGTGTAATAATAATACTATAATAATATAATCTAACTGTGTAACAATAATAATACTATATAATGATATACCCTAACTGTGTTATAATAATACTATATAATGATATACCCTAACTGTGTAATAATAATAGTATATAATAATATAATCTAACTGTGTAATAATAATAATACTATATAATAATATACCCTAACTGTGTAATAATAATACTATATAATGATATACCCTAACTGTGTAATAATAATACTATATAATGATATACCCTAACTGTGTAATAATAATACTATATAATAATATACCCTAACTGTGCAATAATAATAATACTATATAATAATATACCCTGACTGTGTAATAATAATACTATATAATAATACACCCTGACTGTGTAATAATAATACTATATAATAATACACCCTGACTGTGTAATAATACTATATAATAATATACCCTGACTGTGTAATAATAATACTATAATAATATAATCTAACTGTGTAACAATAATAATACTATATAATGATATACCCTAACTGTGTTATAATAATACTATATAATAATATACCCTAACTGTGTAATAATAGTATATAATAATATAATCTAACTGTGTAATAATAATAATACTATATAATAATATACCCTAACTGTGTAATAATAATAATACTATATAATGATATACCCTAACTGTGTAATAATAATACTATATAATGATATACCCTAACTGTGTAATAATAATAGTATATAATAATATAATCTAACTGTGTAATAATAATAATTCTATATAATAATATACCCTAACTGTGTAATAATAATACTATATAATAATATACCCTGACTAAATAATACTATATAATAATATACCCACATTTCCTTCATAATGTATTTATGTGAACATAAAACTTCTATTAAACTGTGTATAGATTGTGTATAGGAAGGTGTACCCTCCCCCGTTTCCTGTCCTATTGTTCTCCAGCAGGGCGTTGTCCCAGGCACACTGCCAGACTAGTTGGAACTGGTTTGGGCTGGAAAGTTTGGGCTGGAGAGCCATGCTTCAGTGGTCCTAAAGGGAACTCCACCTAACTCTTTAACCCCCATAACTCCCGAATCCCTGGTCCGATATGGGTGATTTTTGAATATGTTATTCACCCAGATCAGGGCTATCAGGGGATACCAGGGGTGTACCCTATGTATTTGGGGTACATATAGAACTTGGGGAAAAATATGTACATTTTAATTCTGTTAACAGATAAGCTGATGGGAGGAGATGTGTGGGAGGTAACGTCTATTTGATTGGTTAATGTACTAATTATTGTGGGTGTCTCCCTTGCACGGGAGCATTGCATAAAAGCAGGGGTTTTGTGATTAAAGGTTAGTTAAGTTCTACTCCTGATACTGTGTGTCGCCCAGTTATTGGGAAAGGTGATGGGATATTATTGGATTGGATTTACTACTTGTTCCTAAACCATTCAAGGATACCAGAGGAAATAGGCTGTGGGAAATCAGCTCTCTGCTACATATGTTGTTGTATATATTGTATATTTTGTATTTTATTGTACACTAACTGTAACAATGCAATGATTTGTGGACCCAGGACATACTTGAAAACTAGAGAAATCTCAATGTATCTTTCCTGGTAAAATATTTTATAAATAAATAAATAAATAAATATGGTTATAATAATTTCATTCCTACAGGTGGAATAATTAAATATATTTACTGGTAATTTGCCAAAATTAGAATACTGAACTTGTACACAGTGTGACAAACTTACTTCCCTGTGTGTGTTTGTCCAGGATCTTTTGGCAATTGCACAGTCCTCTAGGGTAAGGAAGCCAGGCCAAGACAAAGTCCAGTTTCAAAGGCCTCTGGCCAAATAACAGGACACAACAACAGGACACAACAACAGGACACAACAACAGGACACAACAACAGGACACAACAACAGGACACAACAACAGGACACAACAACAGGACACAAACCTTCTTTCTCCTCAAAACACTTCCCTCACTCCACTCTGCTTTAACTGCAGTTATATATCTGCTCACAGCCCCTACAGGTGAGGCTAATGACCTCGTTAGGCAGTGAGCAAGAACTCCTTAGAAAACCTGGGCTGGACTCATGCACAGCCACTATGACAGTGGGTGGAGAATCAGCCCACCCTGCTCTTCCGAATACTCCACCCCAGGGACCCAAATAACAACAGAGAAAAAAACCTACATTTAACCTTAACTTTCCCTGGGGCTGCATGTGCTTACCCACATGTCAGGATAGTGCGTAAAAGTCTGGGTGCCAGATATACACCCCTGACCACCATCCCCAACACTCTGTCACACCAGAGATAATGATAATAAATTAAGGATAGTGATCTTTAATTAGGAAAGCTAAAATTCTGGAAATGTAAAATCTGGTTAGAATTATTCTTATTGGTCATTGGATGAGAAAGAAATTGTTAACTGATCTGGTATGAGAAATATTGTATTATTGTGGCAGATTAGCCACTGTTTACTGTGTTATCCTAAAAGATGTGTGTATACCTTTAAGAACCAAGTATGTGTATGCTGCATAGGTTCCATGCGAACAACAGCGTTCGTATGCTGGCGGCATGAAAAACCGCCAGCATTCATACAATAGTTTCACGAACAGTGAATTTCAACACTGTTCGTGAAACGAACAAACTACTGAAGGGAGACCACACACAGGATGTCGTGTGGCTCCCATTAGGGATTGCAACATTGTTGCAATCGGTAATTAGAGGGATTCAGGGTGGCCGCCGTTCAGCTACCGACCACGCGGCGGTCGGCCATCTTGGATCCTTTGTTAGCCCAGCGGTATTTTGCTGTTGAGCGCCTGGAACTAAAATCGGCTACTTGGCGGCACGAATACCGCTGGACTTCCAAGCCGTTCGGGAGCCCCGGTCCTTCGGTAAAGTGGTTCCCTAAAGTCAATCGGTAGTTTGAATGTAACTTGAATGTAATACTTGTTTCGTGTGGCGTTCGGTTATTTATGGTGGGATCTTAAGCGGTACTTTCACGAAATGTGCGCTCGGACCCCAGCTATCTACCGATTGTCCATTCATTTAAATAAAGAGAATATTGTAAAAGTTATGGGTTTTAATGTAAAATGCCGGTTCTGCTGCACGGAGGGATAATCCACTTAACTGTATATTTTAGTGGGAGTATCCCTCTCGTCCAGCAGTGCCTCATGGGAGAAATGTTCAGAATGCCCCTGTTATGTCAGTATGGAAACCCCTTGCATGGGGACTTGCATAAATACTGGAACTGTGAATAAAGACCTCAGGTGACTCCCAGCCTATGTGTTGTCTAGTTCTAGTGAAGGAAGGATTCTTGCAACGCTACCGGGATTATTGTATGCTGTACTGATTTGCCTGGATTATTTTATGATGTTCCTGTTACCCAGTGGAGATACTGTGGATTATACTACCTCTCCGCTACAATTATCATTGCAATATAAAAGGTATTCTGCCAAACATATACTATGCGAGGTCTTCAACGTTACTTGTTTAATACCTGCATCTATCTTTACTTCTGTGACTTTTATCTAAACAAGCGGGATTAGCCTGTGTATTAATATACTTAAAAACTGTGCCACTTTCCCAAGCCATATATATATTCTACATTATCATGGTTTGCTAATGCTGTTGTGGCATTGTGAACCTCTGTATTATGTTGTGCACAGAAAAAAAAAAAGAATTTATTTTAAAAAAATGAAGGTATTCGTCCTATGATTATTGTAGCCAGCAGTAAGTGAACTCTGTTTGAATTTACTGTCAGCCCAAAAATCATTTTTATTGCTTTAATCTGTGCTGGGAGATGCTGTGTTCTGTATAAAGGAAGGTCTGTGTAAGAAATAGCCTAGCTGATTTCCAAGTGAAGTTTCCTGTCATAAATCTTAATCTTGTATAATTATGTTATACGTAAATATTCACTGATTATTGTCACGCATGTTACATATTATTATTGTCACAATAAATTATATTTTTATAATTAGTTTGTGATTAATGTGTGAAATACAAATCCTCTTAGAAAAACGTACTTCATGGTCTATAAGAGTTAAAATAGTGGGTAGCTCTTAGCTTTAAATCAATTAAAGGGAACAGTGCCAATATATCATTTGTTAATATAATACAAATTATGAAATTATGTTTTGATAATTTTAATGAAAATATGATTTTTAATATTTATCACCTCAAAAATATCCTCACAGAGGTCTCACCAGTGTTCTGTACAATGGCATGAGCACTTCCCTCTTTCTACTGCTAATACCTCTCCCTATACAACCAAGCATTCTGCTAGCATTTCCTGCTGCTCTATTACATTAAAGGGAGATGAAAAAGTCTTTATAGGTACAATGTGGACCTTGAGTGAGTGTTCTTATGTTCTTTCTTTGGGATCTCAGTAGTCGAATATGGAATACAAAAGCAGAGAGGGGAGACCAATAGTGCAAAACCGTAATGCGGAAAGGATCACGAACAACACAGACGTGGAGAAGTGCCAACTTACAATTTAAAGAGCTAAGCCCAGCTCTAGGTAAAACAGCATACAGTGGTATTTAGTACTCCCCACATGTAGGATATTGCTGGACAATTGGAGGTGTCTTCACAAGATTCTTTACACCATCCCAGACAGACGTCAGCATATAAAATATATAAAAGATGGAAAAACCAAATGGTGCAATAACTTTGGTAATACTGCAACAACAGACAACACTGAGGTCCTAAGAGTGCCAACTTACAATTTGAAGAGCTATGACCAGCTCTGAGTAAAACAGCATACAGTGGTATTTTAACTCCCCACGTGTAGGATATTCCTCTAATGATGCTTGCAGTGCCGGTCTTATGAAAATAAAATCACAAGAGAGGGCCCATAGTGTTTTCCTTATATAAAATGACAGTGGAATAAAAATGAAACGTACTTACAGTGTTCAGAGCAGCCACACTGCTCTATGAACCAAGCGTGGGTGGAATAATCCCCACCAGGGATTTCTTTTGAAATACTGGATCTTGTTTAAAAAAAAAATAAAAAATCAGCCAGGATAAAACAGCAACATATAAAGTAAATGTACTAACCAAAGATAAGTGGTAGTCACAAAATACTTTAATTAAAAACAAAGTAAAAATACACAACGCGTTTCGCCAAACAGTAGGCTTTTTCAAGTGTAGTATAATACCACTGTATGCTGTTTTACTCAGAGCTGGTCATAGCTCTTTAAATTGTAAGTTGGCACTCTTAGGAACTCAGTGTTGTCTGTTGTTGCAGTATTACCAAAGTTATTGCACCATTGGGTTTTTCCATCTTTTATATATTTTATATGCTGACGTCTGTCTGGGATGGTGTAAAGAATCTTGTGAAGACACCTCCAATTGTCCAGCAATATCCTACATGTGGGGAGTACTAAATACCACTGTATGCTGTTTTACCTAGAGCTGGGCTTAGCTCTTTAAATTGTAAGTTGGCACTTCTCCACGTCGTGGTGTTCGTGATCCTTTCCGCATTACGGTTTTGCACTATTGGTCTCCCCTCTCTGCTTTTGTATTCCATATTCGACTACTGAGATCCCAAAGAAAGAACATAAGAACACTCACTCAAGGTCCACATTGTACCTATAAAGACTTTTTCATCTCCCTTTATTTTATTTAGCGCACCCTGTATTTGTTGTCTTTTGTTCTCTCCATTCTTTGAAGGGTTTGAGGGTTACCCTTCCTTTCAGGTGTGCAGCTCTATCCCCCCTTGTGATCAGTACTGTAGCGCTGTTCCCCTCCCTTTCTATTTGCTCTATTACATTGTCTGCCTACCTTTAAGTCAGTGAGCAGAGGAGCTATTATGGTGAACCTCACAACACCACTAAACACCACTAAGTATAAGCGATACAGCTCCACATGAAAAAGAATGAATACCGTCTGAAAATACAGTCTCTATGGAAGAAAACAACTATAGAATGTAAGCTCGATTGAGCAGGGTCCTCTTCAACCTATTGTTCCTGTAAGTTTATTTGTAATTGTCCTATTTATAGTTAAATCCCCTCTCATAATATTGTAAAGCGCTACGGAATCTGTTGGCGCTATATAAATGGCAATAATAATAATAAAAATAATAATATATGTGACAGATCCATCTGTATAGACTTATATTGCTGGTTCGTCTGTTTGCCTTGCTTTCGTTGGATTTCCTGTCCGTATGCCCCTGTTCGTGTGGTTCCCCAAATACCGATTGAAACTACCAAACAGACGGCCACCCAGGAGAGGAGTGTGCTGCTGGTTAACCTCTTGGCCCCAATTAGAACGTTGTGGTTAACCGCAGACACCTCTCCATTCCATCCGTACGGGTGGTCGTCGTTCGTATGCCGACCACGAGGCGGCGGCCATTTTGGGACATGAGGAGAATCAGCGGTGTTCGGTGCAAATCTTATGGAACTAAAAACGCATACTTTATCTGCCGAACACTGCTGGAAGCTGCCGCCCGCCTTCTCTTTCGTTGAGGCGTACGAACACCGGTCAGTTCGGGAGTTTCTATCCTTCGTATGGACTTTACCCAGGTAGCCGTCCCATGGAGTCATTCGTATACCGAAGGACTTATGAAAGACTTTGACTCCATGGCGATTGAACTATGTACATCGGATCTGAGCGCTATTCGGTAGGACTATGCACTCAGATCCAGGCTATCTGGGGATACGTTACACGAACTATATGCATTCGGTATTTCTGAATTTATGTATTTTATTGTATTTTTCTTATTATGTTTTAAAATGGCGTTTGTCTCTATCCTGGGAGATAATTGGGGTTCTTCCTAATTATCTCCGGGATAGAGAAGAAGGATTTATGGGTAAAATGGGAAGGGCTTATACTGAAGCCACTGCGATTGGCTACTGTCTAATATATTGTACAGTCTTCCACAAGGTCCCCTAGGGGAGTGTCCACCTTGTGGAGACCCGCATAAATACCGGGCAGGTAGCCCCCATTAAACACATTCCTGTTTGACCTTCAAGACGGAGCTTGGTCTAGTTTGTGGAGGGATTTATTATTGGGACAGCGCTTTCGTTTATTTCTAGCTGTGGAAGGATTTCGAATGAATTGCTGATCGGGAGTTGCCGCGTTCGTATGCTCCGTTCGGGAGTTTGACGATCGGCTGGATTAAAACTGTATTTCTGGAGAAAGGGGATTATTCACTAAACAGCGGCTTCATTCCCCTGGCGGTGAGTGTCGTAACAATATACATAGTGTAATGCAGTATAGACAAAATAAATGACAAGAAGGGGAGGAGGGAAGTGAGAAAACTCACAAGACGTCTGATAATTCAGACTTGTCACCCACAGTGAGGGGTTGTATGTGGAATGGTACTTCAGCTGGTCACTGCAAACAGCAGAAGAAAGCCAATAGCGTGATATAGTAAAAATAGACACTTTAATGCTTTCAAATTGCACTTACAAGAGGGCAATGAATTCAGGCTTGTCTCCACACAAGGTGGACCTGGAGCAATGTACTGCAGAAGGTAGGTGAATCATCAACCAGCAGCCCAGCAGCAGGAACAGGTTAAAAAACAAATACAGAAGAAGGGACAATAAAAACAAATAAAAGTCCCACAATGTGATATCCAACGCGTTTCATCTGATCCACGGACTTCCTCAGGCATGTGAGAGCTTGATTCTCTGCCTCCATTTAAATATGCCTCCTGATTTCCGACCTTCCAATCAGCTTGCGTTCACATACGTTCCAGCATGGAACGCAATACACTTCCTGTATGGTGATGTCCCTTCCTGTTCGCGGCTGTTCATAAAATTCACAGAAGAAATTACAGGCGCGCGCGTGCACATATAGCACGCCCGTAATTTTATAACATGACAGGAGGCTTCATATTTGCTTAAGTCTCCTGTTACTAGAACTCCACAGCAGAACATTAACATAGAGAAAAACAACCAATCAGAAAAAAGTAATGCAACCATAAAAGGCCCCTCCCAACCAACTATTTCCTCTTTCTTTGCTGCTCCGCATCAAGCACAGGTCAGAGTTCCACTGCCTCCTGTTACTTTGGGTGGCTGTGGATTATTTGACTGTATTAACTGTATTGATTTATTTATTTATATTGTACTTTGGGACAAGTGTTTTCTCTCTGCTGCCCCCCTGCTTGGGGTTTCTGTCTGGGGATTGTTTTCGCGGGCTTGGGGTTTTTTCTACCTTCCCCTCCCTTCTCTGCCCTTTGCCCGGTGTTTTTTTCCTCCTCGCTGGTCCGTTTGCGGTCGCCGGAAAGTGGTCCTCCGACCACTTCCCGTGCCGACCGCCGGGACCGCGGAGTAAGACTCCGGCGGTCCCACATGTTGGATCCCGTCCGCTGGACGGGAGCCTCCTCTTCTCCTCACCCGACCCACGCTTCCGCTTGCGGTATAAGTTCTACCGCGGCTGGAGCGGCGTGGGTCGGGCGGTTTACTACCCACATGTGTGCGGCTACCCCCGGCCTCCGGGCACTCACCTTCCCGCGACTGCGTGGTCGGGCGGGTGTGGTGCCGGCTCGGTACAGGACTTGCCGCAATAGTGCCTTTGGTTTTAAAGGCACATGTACATGTACAGGATTGTTGCTTTGGCTTTGTTTTTCTTTTTTACTGGTTGTGTGCATTAGTCCTTTGTTTTGACAAAGGTTTAAAAATAACATCAGGAAGTATTACTTTACTGAGAGGGTAGTGGATGCATGGAATAGCCTTCCAGCTGAAGTGGTAGAGGTTAACACAGTGAGGGAGTTTAAGCATGCGTGGGACAGGCATAAGGCTATCCTAACTATAAGATAAGGCCAGGGACTAATGGAAGTATTTAGAAAACTGGGCGGACTAGATGGGCCGAATGGTTCTTATGTGCCGTCACATTCTATGTTTCTTTGTTTCTATGTTTATATGTCCTGTACCAGACTGTCTTGCTTTGCATGTGTTCCCCCTGTGGCTGGCATATTGCTGTTACTGTGGACCCCACTGCTACTCATTCCTGCATGTTTGTGCAGATACACCTAGTGGGGACTATTGTTCAGTGTTTCCAGTGTCCTTCATAATTGTATGTGGCATGTGTCTGCTCTGTGTGTGCAAAGCGCTGGGAGTTTGAGCCCCACCACGGACGCGATGGAAGGTGGAAACCGGGATAAACCGCTGCATATGGTATAATATAAAGTTCAGCTACTTTTATCTTTGTATACTGCGGTATTTGGAGTTATATGATGATCGCTTTCAGTGCCCTGACTTTCTTCGTATTGAGTAATGAAGCACTTATACGTATCTTGTTAGTGTATTAGTATATGATTGAATCTGTTATGTGTCATCCTCTTCCTTGAGATTTTATGTGCGGTTCTTCGTTATGCCATAATAGATGTCAGTGCTCGATCCGGTATATACTCTATGATTAGGTTATAGATCCGATTGCTCTTGGTATTTTAGTTAATTATCTTTTGGTTTATTCACTAAACAGTGAGTTGGCATTTGGCCAGATCACGTTATCTTGCCTATTTTACTCTTGTTTTTTGGTCCTGGACGGTTCCACTTGGTGTTGGGGTCGGTGACGGGGGTCCCTGCTGTTTAACTAGAGTTTTATATGTATTATTTATATGCCGGTTTTGATGCAGGGGTTTTTGTTTACCGCTCGCTGGTGCTATTATCGCTACAGGTGCCACTGGTTTTATATACAGTGTTGCTACCCCTTAGTGGGAGCACAGGTTGTTAAGACATACTGGACGGTCTTAAAGCCCCACGCACCCCCTTGGTTTACCATGGGTACCTATAGGCGGAGGACCCCTCTAAAGGGTGCGCGGCCCAATCCTAGGGAGACCTTCACTAGCCTGCCACTCTGTGCCACCAGTGGGTCCCGCTATTACTGTGGATTATTTGACTCTCTTACTCGCCTTACTGCATGCCTACAGGACTACCCTCAAGCGCTGCGGCCTACACACACGGATTGGCCTGCTTTGACTGTGCCGCAATGATTGGCCTGCTTTGACTGTGCCACACTGATTGGCCTGCTTGGACTGTGCCACACTGATTGACCTGCCTTGTCTGTGTCATTGCCTCTGAACGCCAAGCCTACCCACTACATGCTAACACTTGGGCCTAACATACACTGCCTGACTTGCCTCTCCCACTTTGGGGTGCTGCCCCATTTACTCTGATGGTGGCACTCCTTCTCTATACGTCTGGTTGTCTCGTTGCCTGCAGTTACCCCCTATGGAACACGCTACCCAGGAATACTAGTTTCAGGCAAGGATTCACGCGGCAGTGGCCGCCTCCAGGGGAAAGGCCTTGGGCCAGGTTTACCATCATACCCTTCTAGGGTGGGATGCTAGAAGGACCCCATCAAACGGCATGTCTCAAACGATGACTCAGCGGAGTCAGACTCTCCTAGATGAGAGCAGGCAAATGCACAGAGGCGTTACTGGAAGGGTGAAGACCCTGAACCAGGCTCCCGGAAGGGTAAGGCTCCAGCAAAGCATCTGGGCCCAATGCGGTCGGCCTCGCCGACCAGATGCCGCCGCCTATATGGCGCAGGGTAGGAGGTATCCGTACCCCTCCCACCTATGGCAGCCCTAGCTGAATGGTGGGCAGACCAGTTCCCCTCGAGTGGAGGGGACGATTAGAGCGGGGACACATCCGTGCCAAGGGAGACGACGAGCATAGTGGACAAGGACGCCTCCCTGGTCGCCTCTGGCGAACCCGCTGCGATCTTGGCTAGTGTCGACAACTAGGTCTTCGGAATGGTCTCTACCCGAACACCTGGCACGTTTCGTGGGCTGCGGGGTTTGCAGGCAGCTAGAGGGAGAAGTCTGCATGAAACTTCAGGCGGAATGCCCAGACCGGGAAGCCCGGACAAGATAACCATGCCCCTGGAATTCAGAACCTGGTCGCCAAGTGCACGAAGCGCACAGGCCAGGACCCACAACAGGGGTCGAGCGCAATCTCCGGCTGGTGCAGGACGGACTGAGGGTCATATTGGGCCCTCTATACAGGATAATCATATTGGCGGCCAAGACTTGCTCAGAGGATGCTGTCCTAGACCTGGTTTCCTTACAGGACTGGGCTATGCGCTTCTACTGGATTTTATGGTAGGGACAAGGTCTGGGGATTTCCACTCTGTGTTTAACCTGAGAATCTTAAACGCCGTTGTGGTATACCATCACTTCAGGTGGGAGGACACCCATCGCCTACGGGCCTCCTCTGCCCGTGGGGTTGGTTCGCGGGAATGGATTTGTAGGACGCATACTTCTCTGTCCTAACGGACAACGGGTGCTGAAGATTTCGCCAATTCCCTAGGTAGGACAGACCTTGCAAATTCACCTGTCGTCCTATAGGCCTATGTGTGGTGGGCCTCCTCTCTGCGTCTATCCAGGCGATCCATGGTTGGTGATGGAGTCGGAGTTCCCCATGATATACCTGGAACTGATTGCGGGTTAGTTTGCGATTCAGAGTCGGCGAATCATTTTCCCGATCGCATCGTCCTCCTCCGGATGGACAAGGCTTCAGCAGTGCAAGGCTTCAACCGCCTGGGAGGAGTCCGCTCCTGGATTTTTTCGAAGGTTACGAAGTAGATCTATGGTTTTTGCTTCCAACGCAACATTATCCCCCAGGCAGAATTTTGGTTGGGGGTGTTGAACCTGAGGACGGATTGGTGCGCCAGACATTGGAGGGAAGCCAACGAGGGAAGGATCCCTCGTCCCACCGTACTCGGGATCGCAGACCGGAGGAACTCGCTCCCAGTGGACCCCTTTTTTTTCCTCATGGACAGACTAGCGGGTCACGATCTGCTTCGGAGGACTCATGGATCAGGTTTGTTCAGCGTAGAACGCCCTTCCCCACGCGTGTTCGCCATGGGGAGATGAGGCATGCTACCGAGAAGTGGCCTGGACGCTGTAGGGTAGACTGGAGTGTTGAGGTGTTATCGCGATAAGCTTGGACTCCTGGGCCTAGGCAATGCTTTTTGTCGCCAGGGGGCCCGGGTGTAATTGTGCCCGGCACGGGATACAGATTCCTTTCCGGGCCCTGTTACCAGCGTTCTGGACTTTTCAGTCGCTCCTATTTGACCTGGGACGCTCGTATCTTTTGGCTTCTGTAGCTAGATTGGCGGTTTACGTACTGACTAGTGATCTTCCTTTGGTCAGGACCCGCTGGTTGGCGGGTGTCTCAGAGGTACGTGATTGTAGCGGCCTCTGAGGCCTTGGTGTTCCTTTCTCTAGGACATACGCACGGTTTTGCTGTTTCCCCAGGATTGGCCTGATTCTCAGGACCTTCCCTTTGTCGTCGTTTTGTTTGCCCTCTTACTAAGTTTTATTTCTTTCGGGTGTCCAGGCCTTAGAGGTCGACGTTTCTTCTGCCTCTCCAGAAGAGGTCACCTTCAGGATGTCTATACGTACTAGTCCGATTTGACAGCTATATTCTACCCGTATTTCCACGACCCGCCTATACTCTGCGTGGTGGCGATCCTTTCCCTCTTCGCCTTTCTCGTTCCAGTCAGTTGTTGTTGTTGTCTTCTGTCAGAGCTATCCAGTCTCGTCTCCTTCCTTGGCACGATGGATTTGGGGTTGGCATTGACGGGATTGTATTCGATCTTCAGAACGTTTTTCGGTTAGTGGCGCTGCGGCTTCAGACACCTGCATGGCAGGCGCATCTCGCCAGGACGTCATGCATTCAGCTTCTGTTTCCAAGTAGTTACTTTTGCCTATTTTAGGTTAGACCGGTGGATAGTGTTTCTTTTGCTTTGCTGTCTGAGCATTAAAGTCTCCTGTCATGTTATAAAATTGTAGATTACACTAGCTTTAGTGTAACTATAATCTTAATTTTATTAATGACAGGAGGGGAATATTTCTCTCCCAGTTTCACCCTACCCTGGTTCCTTGTTTGTTGTATTTGACCTCCGCTAGTTGATTGTCTTTTCTCCAGGACGGTGTCTAGGTAGGTCAATTATTTGCCTTCCTGATGGAAGTCAGGGTATGATTTTAGGAAAGTTGTACTGTCGGTAATCGATTATGGGTCTTCCTGTTTTCACAGTACATTTCATTCACTAATCAGTGTTTTGACTCTGCTATCTCGTTTCAGTTTAACGATTCATCTGCTGTTCCAAGTTCATGATTTTCTTCGGGATACAGTTCAAGGTTTCTCTGCTGTTCCACGTTCATTTCAAGTTGGATGACAGTCGTCAGCGGACTTCGTTTGAGTTTTTTGGATATTTCTATTGAGTTATTTTTGTTCCACATGTTTTTTTTGTCGCAGCTTGAAAGAGGAAATAGTTGGTTGGGAGGGGCCTTTTATGGTTGCATTACTTTTTTCTGATTGGTTGTTTTTTCTCTATGTTAATGTGCTGCTGTGGAGTCCTAGTAAAGACTTAAGCAAATACTCGCCTCCTGTCATTAATAAAATTAAGATTATAGTTACACTAAAGCTAGCATAATCTACAATTAGAGCAGCAAGAACATCAGAGATGCCGTTATATGGGCAGAGATGCTAAGATGAAAAACGTAAAATACATGATTCCCATGTATATTCTCCATATATATTCATGACAGGATACATATGTTGTAGATGGATCATAAATGGATATATATATAGGAATCATCATAATAGTATAAAATAAAATAGAATGGCAAGGTACACAATTGAATGATTAATGAAATAAAAGAAATATAAGAATGGAAATAAAGAAAAATAAAGAAAAGTTAATTAAAAAAAAATAACAATGAAGGGGCAGAGCCTGGCCTTCAAGCGAGCCAGACGTGGAATGCCGGAGCTCCCGACTGCATAGCCAAACTAAGCAACATAACTCTAATCGACCCCATCAGGCTAATTAAAGTCAGGGGGGACTCAGGGAAGCTAAACGACACCTCACCCGTGTGCCTTCCCTGACCAGAACCTGTGAACCTTGCCCATCAGCCAAACTCACCGGGGCCAATCTTTGACGGGGCGATACAGACTCTCTCCCAAACACGCGACCGGGCTGACTACTCCACCAAGCTCCACAACGCAAGCCTGGCAGCCAACGAGTCAAGTTACAAGGTCTGGGGCAGGAGGGGAGCCTTGCTTGGGACTTTGGGACTTTCACTTCTCCTCTGTCGGGTTGGGGTGGGCTGAAACTGAAATACAAAGGCTAGAGGGCTATAGGACACCTGCACCCCAGCTTATGCTCTTGTGCTGATGAAAGTACACAACTTTAAAAACGTGTCCTAGCCTCTAACATATTACTCATATGCCTCTTAAGTCTAAAGATTCTTCACAACAGGCTTAGAGTGAGCGACTACATACTACTGTTTAGCACCCTATCAAAATGAGTATTCCTATTGACTTACATATCGCGTATGCTACAACACTTGCTAAATGTTTTACTCATGTTTATATTGCATACTTCTTGACTGATTTATAAAAAAAAAGTGCAAGCCTCTTAACATGACCTGTTATGTACACGCAACTTACCTTCTCATATTAACTACCCATGCCATTCTGTACAATACTTGTTTACCGTCTATGCACTACTAAAATAAAGAATAATAAAAAAAAAAATACCAATGAATAAAAATAAAATTCAAATTAAAAAATAAACAAAAATGTGGAATTATAAAAAGAAATGAAAATGGGAGCGGAGCCAAACTGACTAGACGCACATTGCACAAGCTCCTACAGTGAGGGCCCAAAATCTATGAATATCTCGAGATTAAATGCTGGAGATAGGCTCATTTAACAGAAGAAGCAGCCACAAACCTGCCGGTATTATTCATGACACTAGCAGAGGCCGCCTTCCCGCCAGATGCTAAACGCACCAAGCGAGCAAAACACACTCACCCCCCATGGGGATTATCACGGTCCCCACCAGGCGGGGTGCTCCGAACTCAGCACCAAATGACAGGCACAACGACCTCCCTTAACAAAGCGGAGACAGGAGCCACCAAGATGGTGGATCACTCTGACACGACAGTGTCGGGCAAGCGACGGCAACAACATGCTATAGAAGACACCAGGGACCACACAAGAGACTCCATCACATTAATCTTTGACCGCTTCTGGGCCAAGTTAAAGGCTCGCATACAGCCTGAAGCACCATGCCGAAAACTGCCCACGAAGGTCAGAGTCGAAGGCGGACAGAAGACTGGGGATACTCACCAGGGCAACTCTATGACCCATGCTCCAAACTCCCATGTCCAGGGCCTTCCCGGGCTGAGAGCAACAAGGGGCATGTCCCGGCCACACTGGCTAAAAAAGCGGAGCAAGGGAGGATTCCCACCTCCAGAACGACGCGGCTCTACCCAGCTGAGACAGAACTCAGACGTGAGACCCAAGCCTGGAAGGCATTCGACTCTCAGTGGTCACCGGACCCGCAGCAGCTGTACAGCAATCCAGGTGCACGCTAGAGGGGGGAGCTCCACCGCACACCGCATCTGCACAGACACCTACCCTCATGGACCGAGCACTCAGAAGAGCTCCGGTCAAACCACGTCTCATCTGATCATGCCAGACTGGACTGAGGACCGGTACTGGGCACAGACCAGCAGGAGGATGAAAGGAGACACCATGCCGGGCTATAAAACGGACTACCCATTAAAACACATCAGCGGCATGGGATGAGGTTTACAGCTGCCCCGGCTGCGGCTAACAGTCTGTCCACAGTGCAGGACTTAATTAGCTGAACGCTCAGAGATACAACCGTACCTTTACATCTAATTAAGTATATTCATTTAAATTGCTTTATAAGTTCATGCAAGTCAAACCTACTTGCACAGCTCAAGCTTTTGGTCTTTTCTATTATTTTGTTTTGTTTCCTACTACCTTTTCTCATTATCTTAGCACTGCAATAAGACTCACATGTCATAAACCACTATAATTGCGCTGGGCGTCATATATATACAAAACAAGCAACGACACTGTACTAAAATGTCTTGAATTTTAATGCCTCACCTACTCAGGGTTTCTCTGTATAAGCCTGTGCTTAGTCTAATTTATTTTGTGTTCTCTTACATGTATAGCAAGTTATGTGCTCTAAGCTGTGCAGCATCTCTCCTCGACAATACTCTGATAACCTACTTAAGCTTACTTTGTTACTAATTGTTGATCACTATAATATAAAAATGTGCGTGCCCAATCTCTCACCCCAAATGTAAAGCCTGAACGGACACGAGAGGATTGCCGTTAGGGTACCTCGAGTCTGAATGCACTTATTCTATGCACTGCAACAAAAAAAAGAAATGAAAATATATAAACAAATAAAAATGAAAATAATGGAACTTATAATAAATGTATATGTATGAAAAATAACATGATATAAAAAGAAAAAAAGAATAAAAATAATGCGAATGAAAATGAAAGAAATAATAAATATAAAACTGAAAAGAAAATGTGTATGTATGATAACATGCACCTCTATAACAACTCCATTGATAATCCATCAACATACATAGGTTACACCAAATAACAAACAAAAAGAACCCATTAAGAATTATATTACTCCAGCCAGATCTATGTTGATGTTAAGACCTAATTTTAAAGTTTGCAAATTAAAAATCCACTGGGCTTCTTTTTTAGCCAGCCCCAGGGATCTGTTAACTCCTCTCCAGTTTCTTGGCATCTGATCTATTCCTATAGCTATAAAGTTGTGCCACTGGAATAGGGGACACGTATTACAGTGTCTGGGGACGCTATGATCAGTTTTCTTTTTCCGTATGTTGTTAAAATGTTCACGTATTCTTACATGTAATTTGCGTGTGGTTCTGCCCACGTATTGGGCCCCACAACCACATTGTAAAAAAAAAATCACGTAAGATGAGGAACATTGGATAATTAAAAAATTTTTTTTTTTTAAATTGTCTTATAGGTTTCTTGAGTATAAGTACAAAAAAAATTCCATGTGACACTCCTTTGATGTGCCACAACTATAAAACCCTTCCTCTTAGTATTACTTGATATTTTAATTCCTGGGTTTTTGCTTTTATTATCTTTGCCATCTGGGAGCAGACTTGGAGCCAATTTACTTTTAAGGTTATGTGCCTTTTTAAAAATCATGATAGGGCGCTCCGGGATAATCGTACCCAAAATATCGTCATTCTGAAGGATATGCCAGTGTTTCCTCAACACTCTTTCTATCTTTTTTGCATGAGCATTGTATTGGGTCACAAAGGCATATTCAAACTTATTTTGTTTAACAGTTTTTTTGTTTTTATTGATAAGAAGTTCTGATCTGTCTAGACGTCTTACTGATATTTCGTCTCTTTACATCTTTTTATGATTATAACCTTTGTTACTATACCTGTTTTTTTATCAGTTTGGATTGTTTATCAAAAACCTTTAAATCAGAACAATTTCTTCTGATCCTTGTAATTCGACCCTTGGGACGTTGTCCAACCATAATGGATGGTGTAGACTTGTACTAATAATGGCCGTTACAGTCAGTGGGCTTAAAAAAGGTTTTTGAGTGCAGTTGGCCTTTTTCTACATATAAAGTCAAGTCAAGAAAATCAATTTGTGTTGCGTGTATAGTGGAAGTAAATTGGAGATTGTAATCAATATTGTTAATATATCCAATGAAGGCGGACAAACTATCGGGTGACCCCTCCCACACAATCAAGACATCATCGTCCATAGACTGCCACCGAGGCAAACGCCCTTGTCTTGATTGTTTAAAATAATCTTCAGAGGGGCAAAGAGTTTTAAACAAATTGTAACTAAAAGTGGTTTAGATAATGAAAATACTTTTAATCAGACTAAGATTTCAACATTTTTTTTAAAGAGAAAAAGGTTTTTATTATTGTATGGCATGTAGAGAGTGCACTTTAAGGAAAAATAAAAATTGAAATGTAACGAAATTCACCTCATTTAGGAATCATCGAGAACACAACATTTTTTTTTTTAATTCTTTATTTTTGTTGTGCACAAAAGTAACACAAAGCCTTGGTGCGCCACAACAGCGACATCAAGAAAAATTAATAGACATTTGCAGTACAAGTCGTGGCATTCGTTTGTCAAGGCACATTTTTAGATTAATGAGATCAATATTTGGACCACTTAGGTTCTCGTATAGTTTAAATGATTGAACAAGATGCACACGTCAGGTAGAAGTATTCAGAGAAGAGACAAAGAAGGAAAGTGCAGGGTAAGTTATCGGCATAAACAAAGACTCGTTCAACAGATAAGGTCGTCATAGACATTCGATATGGGTAGTCAAGATATGCTGCACTATTTCATTGTTGTGTGATATCAAGATAGGAACACATTTAAAACAGAGCATGGTATAGTAATGATTTACAGTACGTTCAGGCTAAGCACGCATAGCTATATGAGTCAGCATAGACAGGTTTTTGATATGGTCACAGATTATACAGTGTTGCTAAGGTACTACACAGTATATTTGTTAACGCATAGGTAACCAAGTGTGTCAGGTTTAAGCAATGCTAATGCAGGTACCAGGTCTTCACTAACTACACCCTAGGAACTAGATATGGCGGTATGCTGTGTCACATTCTGCATGTTTATGGTGGTTGAACCAATAATTAATAATCATACGTGTAGGAGTATAACAAGTTGCAGTTAACTAGAGATATGCTGGCCTAGCTAACAGATTTAACCCAGGTTTGTATAACGATATTTATGCATGCTTAGGGATAGTGTATACCACCAGGGAGCAAATCTTCTGATCGGCAATGGCACAGGGTTCCGGGGCATGGATGCAGGACAGTCTCAATGGTGAAAAGTACTTCTGCAGGTTAGTTTAAGATAGTCCCTTCTGCCGCCATTACAGGTTGCTGGTACTTGGGAGTGCTGCTTGTTGTCAGTTGCTAGGCAGGGTGTCTGCTGTGTATCTAGCGCCTGTGAGAGTCCCTTCCATAGGAGGGATCCAGGTGAATGCCCTTCTGCTTCTTCTCCCGTCGGTAAGTCCCATGGTGCATGAGCAGTTGCAGGCGCCCGATGCGTAGTTATTTTAACCTTGCCTGGGGGAGGGTGCACCCAACCCCCGCAGGAGGCCTCCGTGGGTCCGATCATGGCTTGGCAAGGTCCGGTAGTGCCTGCAAACGGGTGGCCGAGGGTGGTATCTGTGGGTTGTTGGCTGGCCCCCATAGTTTCTGCAGATGTAGAGTAGTTGCCCAGCAATGCTCCGGTCTTAGTGCCGTCTCACATGGCCTCCGCCATCTTAGGTATGGTGTCCGGATGGACTGGCTGCCCTGCTGCCGTGCCAACACAGCCAGCGGCGGTCAGGTCCCGAGGGTGGGGACCGGGATCACCCCCCCCGGTCCATAGGGGGGGGGAACGGGGCCGGATCCCGCCGGATTCATGTCTCATGTTGGGTGCTGCGTTGCGGGATAGTGGGGCAGCGGCCGTCTGCGCCACTCACCGCCGGAGAAGGCCTCGGGTGGTTTGGCGAGAATGTCTCCTCCAGGGGACTGTAGCTCGTGGAGCCAGCCTCTCCCTGGATCCAGCTGTTCCTCAGTGTTGGGCTTTGTTGCCGTAGGTCTGTCGTACAGATTAAAGCATTGTTTTTTAGCGTTTTGCTGCGGTCTTGCAGGAGCTCTGTATGCCTGCGACCATCCAGCTCGGCGGTCCGGCCCCGCACCCCGAGAACACAACATTAAATCATTTTTAACCTGGAACTCAAAAAATATTATATATATGGTGACATGCCCCTGTGGGTACCAATATAAGACATGATTCGTATCAGAGAGCACATTTACAATACCAATGGCAAGTTCTGCCAACACAGTGTATCTAAACAGTTTTTGGAAGCCCATGATGGCAATGCCAGTGGATTCGAGTTTGTAGGAATAGAAGGGGTAAAAACACACTGGAGGGAAGGAGATATTGAAAGCCTCCTCAGCAAATGTGAAATGAGGTGGATTGTTAACATGGACACATTAACCCCTTAAGGACACATGACATGTCTGACACGTCATGATTCCCTTTTATTCCAGAAGTTTGGTCCTTAAGGGGTTAATACCTCATGGCTTGAACGCCGATTTTGAGATCAATTCCTGTATATAATTAATCCATGATATGCTTTCCCTCCTTCTTTTTATGTAGATCCACTTTGGAGATTTTTATTTTTTTAAATTCTTTATTTTTGTTGTGGAAAGGTTTCCACTAATTATAATAGTAACATATGTCCACTTTGGAGATTTTTAATATTTTTATATTATTAATACCTTTGTGTCTCATATATATATATATAAATTTCTGATGAAAAGGTTGGAAATACCTTTCTGTCTTTTTAATTTTATTGCTGATTTACCCTTTTATTCATTTTTTATATTTATGCATAGTAGAATTATGATTTCGATGTGTGAAGTACTGTAGAAGGACTATATACTGCATGGACTTTTAAAAATGGAGATTTGGGAACTTCCGGTATCACGTCACCGTCATGACATCACGATACAGAATACAGGCGTCAGACGGGTAATGATGACGAAGGCGGAAATGGAAACTGGAAGTTATTGAGAAGGGCACCAAAACACTCATTTAAAAGGAGAACTGCAGAGAAAGACAATCACCACTTCTGAGGAAGGCGTTAACACCGAAACGCGTCAGGTGGCAAGAATTGGTGAACTTATCCTGCTTTTATTATATTTTATACTTTATGTTTGAATAAATTCATGTTTATTACCGTGTATTCTGCATCCTGGGTCATTGAAGGTACTACCATTGGCACGAACAGGAGACATCCTGGGTACTGCAGGAATCCACTTTCTTTGCTTTGTGCTTCTAGTCGGAGTGACTCAGTAACATGTGAGTTTGACCAATAACAGGTGGTTTTAATATTAGTTTTCATTATCTTATGGTCTTTTATCTCTTTTTTTAAAGATTGTATCCATTTTATAATTGGTAACAATATTTTATGTTTATTGAGTGCTCTCACCAGCTTTTATTACTTCCCTTTATTTCACTTTATGTGTGTGTTGAGTGATCCACACAGGTGATAGAAGCACCCGATCTCACAAGTTCCAACGACTGTATATTTTATTTAGTATTTTATTTGTATTGCTGATTTTTCTCAGATTGTTCATCCGCATACCAAATTTTTTTATTTCAAAGACAAAAGGTATGTTTCAAACAGAATCGCTCCACATACAGATTCACTCCTCCATGACCACATCTAAAAGCAGAAGTGATGATGGTGGTTGGAGTAGCCCATTAAGCAGACATACTGTGAGAAACATGGAGATGTAACAAGTTATTGGCCCCAGCCAGGTATTCAAACTTGCTAGTATAAGTAACCCATGGCTTAAATCTGGGCCAATAGCTATACTATCAATTTACTAGGTAATTTACTCATAGGGTGCATTATTAGGATGGTAAAGATTTTCTTTGGGTTAGAGCAGTGGTTCCCAAACTTTTTAGGTTGAAGGCGCCCTTACTTTGTCAATATTATTCCAAGGCGCCCCAAGTCAAAACAAATTTCTAGGTTGTATATCTGTACACCGCTGCTCATATACTGGCACTATAGTGTATTGTACAGTGTTGGTGTTTGAAGGCGTGCTTGTATATAATTTTAGTGTTTTAATACAGGGGTGTATTTGTATGTAATGTTTGAGTGCAGGGGTGTGTTTGAATGCAATGTTCACTTTTAAAAACACAGTTATACAATGCACATTTGTGTGAAGTATTTGTGTTTGAGTGAAGGGGTGTGTTTGTATGTTGTGCTGGTGTTTTACTGCTTGGATGTATGCACATACATATATGCACACTTTAACACACAGATAGATACAGACACCTGTACACACGCATACATTGACATATACGCACACTGACATGAAACAAATTATGTTAAGCACTATTTATTTGTCTCCCACATTTGGATTTAGTGTAAGACCTACAGATGTTGGGGTACTATGAAGTAGTGGTGTGCTTAACACATTAAGGCCATATGGTGGAACTGAATCCCCATATTTTGTCTTCTTAGATAGGCAAATTAAGTAGCCTGATAAGAGTATTAGTGTATTTTTATGTGTGCGCCGTAATTTAATTTGTATCATGTATGAATATTGGGTTACCTTCGGTGTCCAGGAGGGTGGCTTGGAGTCCTGTTCCTGCTGCTGGTGGTGGTAATGAGGGGTCTGGAGCAGCTCTGCATGGTCCTCTATCTCAGGCGCGGTCTCCCTGCACAAAACTGTTTGGAAGTGACAGGCTGTCACTTCCTCCTAGCCTGCCGCCACTACAGGGGCCCGGCCGTGCACCTGTTGAGCAGTAATGTTTCCCGGTGCTATAATCATAGCACCGGGGAAACATTTTTCTACGCCCCGGCACAGTTTGTGAACCGCTTGGTTAGAAGATTAATTCTACAGTTGTTCTAATCTGGATATTTGTTCGAGACCAAACCTACTAATTTGCATGCAGGATTGTTTTCATCAGAATCTGCTTCTTCCATACATCCAAGCGGTAGTCATCCCAAATGGATATTTGCCCTTTTCCTCTTTCACGAGACAGGTAGCATAGAAAAAGTAAAATGCAGTCCCCACCCCTCCTAGCGTTACAAGAGGTCAACTCCACCCCGAACTCCCCAGTGTGGTAGCTATCCTTGCCCTAAATTTACATTTTTCTGATAGTGAGTGAAATAGTCAGTCATTCATTTCTAAAAGGGAAACTATAGTTCCAAGAAAACAAACTCATTTTCCTGGCACTATAGCTTCCCCCTCTGTCAAGGCCCCCTCCCCCTCGTGGTGTCGCTTACCTGGGTCCAGCACCGGTGTCCCTCAGCACTGGCTCATTTCCGCCCACGCAATGGGCTTTTCTATGGGGATTCCAATGAAGATGGAAGTTCTCCTGCATTGCGTGAGGATGTCCAGCGTAGTTTAGGCGACCAAAAGTCGTCTATCCACCCAAAAGTCCCTCTAGTAGCTGTCTGGTAAACAACCCTAACAGGTAATTATTGCAGTTTCTATGTAAAAGCGAGTACGTGCCCAACGATCAGGGTTAAGGGTGATGGGACATTGCACCCAGACCACTACAATGAGCAGAAGTGGTCTGGGTGCCTACAGTGTCCCTTTAAACTGCATATCATGACCTGTTTCTGCTGCTCTCTATCATGTCTGTAGAAGTAAAATTTACGGTGTGGCCGGGAGTAGGCAGGTGTTCGATTCCTGGGTGTTGTGTAGTTTTGGTGTTTCTATGTCACCATGAAATTGTAAAGGCTGGCTATTAATCATGGCAGCTAGGGTCTGACATTTGCACAGTCATGTTGTAGCCAATTTATGAAGCCTTTGGCTAGTTTTAACGGATTTTATGTTCTTTACTCACCTATCTATCTTAGGTACTCTGTGAGATGAGTCTTACTGACGTCTATTGAGGAAAGTTTCCAAAAATGTTGCGGTACAGGGTTCTTTTTCCATTTAACATATTTCTGATTTTGCAGAAACTTGTGTTTCCGTTTTTATTTACCTCCAAAAAGATGTTTAGCACTGGCATTACCCTACGGTGCTGCCGACATGGATTGTCCAGAAATAAGGAACATTAAGCCATACTTACCGTACGACAGTATGGCATCGCTCTTATTAATTCTTTTTAGGGACTTGGAACTTCTGCAGATCCTATCTGGTAGGAGCAGTATTTATGGCTTGAATTCCTGTCCTAAACAGCCAAGGGTTTTGGGTTTCCTTGTTCTATACTGTACTTTAGTTTCTGTCGGACTCTAGCCAGAGCTTGGTTTCAGCGTGTACTGCTTTTTCCCCCCCCTACATGAGGCCAAAGATATGTTCATAAAATTACTTTTATAGTGTTTGTGTAACGATACAATATACACATGATGTACAGTATGGAATGTGTCCCAGCTGTGTAAAACCACTACTGGAAAGTGAAGGGATTTCACCAGTGGTGTATTTTGGATGTGGGCATGTCAAAACTCAGCCCCTTCCACCCCCCATCTAAATTTGCCCCTCCCCTACCTGTGTAAGACAAACACGCATTTTTTGACACACCCATTGTGGCGGAACCCGCCTTGACACTGGGCATTGGAGGGGCCTGGCTGCCTGCCTCCTACCTGCTGATTACGGCCCCTGGAAGCTATTGCCCTTTAAGGGACTGAGTTGGGGCTTATGGACTGCTATTTTACTGTGCTGACCCTTTAAGAACTGTATTTGGGCATAATGGATTGTATAATACTGTTCCTAGCCCTTTAAATACTTTGGGAAAAGATTAGTACTTTGTTATATGGCACTTCGGACACAGTCGAAGTTACCGAAGTTGTCGAAGTGACCGGCATCGGACAAAGGACCACGTGGCGGCGGCCATTTTACCTTCGAACACCGCCGACCCTTACCATCGACTCCACTTCGACTAAAGTCGAAGTACCAGCAACACTTCGAACGGGACTTAGTCGTTTTTATGCAGGAAATTGACCGACCGCACAGCCCAAATCCATGGAACGGTTTTGGGCAAGAAAATGTGCTTGCGGTCGGTCATAAAATAACTTCCGGGTAACTTTTGCTCTACTGGAGGGATTTGAACGATTTTTGAGAGTGTTCCTAATTGAAGTATGCTGAGTAAGAAAATGTATGTTTTATGTTTGTGACATGTATATTTTAGAAGTTACAAATATAGTGTAAAAAGTATAGTTTAAACTGTATGAATAATGGGATGTGTCACACTAAGGGGAGGGGATGTGTTGGTTGCACCCGTGATGCTATTGGATATTTTACACCACCCTGTGGGTGGTCATATATGTGTGAGATGGAAATAAAAGCCAGGCTGGATGTGCCAATCCAGAGTTCCTGTTTTAACCCTCAAAGTGAAGTGTCGTCTCATTATTGGGGGAGGATTTATTGCATGCTGTTCCAATTTGACTGCTAGGAGTGCAAACCTATTCGTATGGTTCCTATTCAACTGTCTACAGCATTCAGAGGCTTGAGAGGATTCATATGCTTCTCCGATACGGTGATTGTGGTGTCTGCCAGAGTGCTTGGAGTCCTCAGGAAACGCTAGGAGCATCCTTTAACGGAGGTACCCAGTCGGGGTGCCAGGCGATCCGTTACACCCATTCACTAACAGACACACACTCACTAACAGATTCAGACACGCACTCACTCGGACACAATGACACAGATGCGCACACACACATTCACTGACAGACACCCTGATACTGCCACATTTACACACTTACAAAGTATTATAGATATTTTAAAAATATTAGTTTTAATCCACCCAGCCTCACTAACTTTGGGAGAGCTGGAGTGGATTTTCCCCCCGGGGTCCATTGGAGCTGGCTGCTGGTCTGGTGGCTGGCTGGGCGTGCAGGCAGGCTTTCAGTTGCCGACCTCATGTGTGTCATATTGGGACTACATTTCCCTGCATACCTAGCGGCCGGTATATCTAGCCGCCCACGTGACACACGTCACATGCTCCGGCTTCTAAGTGCTGCTGCTACCTACTACATGCTCGTTTTCAACATCCAATAAGATTTTAAAGGTTCAGTACCGGATATCTACCTGTTGTATCGGTCTGCTCTTATTGTGTTTGTCTTTTTCCCCAATTGTACAGCGCTGCGGAATTTGTTGGCGCTTTATAAATGCCAATAATCATAATAATATACATTTCATTGTTTGTCTTATTTGAAATGTTTATTATATTGATGTATGTTGATTGGATGATTAGCCTATGACATCATTTTAAAGTGTCCTTCCCCTATATAAACTTCTACTAGCCAGGTTGTATGTTGTTTATGCCATTTGAGAAAGCCTTATTGGTGAAACGCGTAATGGTTATTTTAAACTGACCGTGCCAATTCTCCTTTTATTGTATTTTTATGCACTTTTACTAATTTTACTTTCCTGGCTTTTTATTATTGTTCCTGCACTTAAAGAAATCCCAGGTGGGGATCGTACCACCAACGCCTCATTAATAGAGCAGTGTTTCTGCTCTATACCTGTGAGTATTATTTTACTTACTCTTACTTATTCTTATCCAGCTGAGAGCACTATTGTCGCCTCTTTTTATCCCTATTTGGAGCCTTGGATGACCAGACTGTGTTGACAGAAGCACTCCTTTTACATATCCCATAAGCGGGGATTGTATCGCTGTACGCCCTTCACACCAGAGCTGGCCATAGCTCTTTTAAATGTGAGTTCTTTACCTTCTGCTATTATTTTACCCTCTGGATTTTAGACGTATTGCACTACTGGCTGCCCCGTCTCCTGGTTTTTCATATATGCGAATACCCTGAGACACTAGGACGCACCCACTTCTACTAAAAAGTCTGCTTGTCTATATTCCATCAAGCACTGTCACTCTACGGAGACTCTTTTGGACTATTTTACACGATTTTATTTATTTATTTATTTATTATTTGTTACTGGCGCAGCCCTACCCCATTTCTTTGTATTTCCCAATTTGTTGAAGGATTTGAGGGGTCTCCTTCGTTTGGGTTGCTGCCTATCCTCATATTGTTTGTTAATCAGCGCTGATTTCCTTTTGTATTCTGAGGCTTTCAGAATACGCCCCGGCTCCCAGCATCACTCCAAGGAGGAAGAGCTCAGAGGGCTCCCTCATGTCGCGATCCCCCTCACCCCCGTCCGCCACACTGGGCGCACTTTAAAGCCTTGTGGGGCCCAGAGGTAGCCAGCTCTTGGGCACCCCATGAAAGAGGCTAACAGGGCACCTGATAGGGAGCGGCTTTCTTTGCCGCCTGCCCCTAAAAGTGCCACCCAAGGCAAATGCCTTGTTAGCCTTGTGGGAAATACACTCCTAGATTTCACAACATTGCAATGCAGACCTAATTATTGCTGCTCTATGATTGGATGGTGTAATCTGGACATTCACATTATTCATATATTACAGGGATTCTTCACATGTATTTTGAGGACCTAGAATAGACCACACAAATGAGAAAGGGGAAAAAAATGGAAAGTCATTTCAATTCTTATTTAATTAAACCTGTAACTGCTGCAAAATCAGAAGCGCTGCATTCATGTAACAAGCAGTAATGACTGACTAAAACAACCCTACTCCCTTCAGAAACCAAGGTAGAGGGGTATGCAGGAGACCACCAGGGTTCACAGAGTAAGAAGGACAGCGAGGTGACAAGTGGTAAACATGGATCCTCTGAGGCGTTCTCTGGGATCAGATCAAGACGCACTGAAATGCCTTACTCTTTCACTCGGATCACGGTCTCCAGATTCACTGACACGTCGCTCACGCTCTCGAGTTACAAAATTTAGGAGATCTATAGCAGTTACCACTCCAAAAACCATCTGCTTCTTACTGGAGGAACCATCACTGTGATCTGCTGAGAAAAACGCTGACTGGTTACAAAGGTACAACAATCTGGGCAAAGTAAGAGGGTAGGGGGGATAATGGCACCGCCAGAGGGTAGGGGGGATAATGGCACCGCCAGAGGGTAGGGGGGATAATGGCACCGCCAGAGGGTAGGGGGGATAATGGCACCGCCAGAGGGTAGGGGGGATAATGGCACCGCCAGAGGGTAGGGGGATAATGGCACCGCCAGAGGGTAGGGGGATAATGGCACCGCCAGAGGGCAGGGGGGATAATGGCACCGCCAGAGGGCAGGGGGGATAATGGCACCGCCAGAGGGCAGGGGGGATAATGGCACCGCCAGAGGGCAGGGGGGATAATGGCACCGCCAGAGGGCAGGGGGGATAATGGCACCGCCAGAGGGCAGGGGGGATAATGGCACCGCCAGAGGGCAGGGGGATAATGGCACCGCCAGAGGGTTGGGGGATAATGGCACCGCCAGAGGGTTGGGGGATAATGGCACCGCCAGAGGGGTGGGGGATAATGGCACCGCCAGAGGGGTGGGGGATAATGGCACCGCCAGAGGGGTGGGGGATAATGGCACCGCCAGAGGGGTGGGGGATAATGGCACCGCCAGAGGGGTGGGGGATAATGGCACCGCCAGAGGGGTGGGGGATAATGGCACCGCCAGAGGGTGGGGGATAATGGCACCGCCAGAGGGTGGGGGATAATAGCACCGCCAGAGGGTGGGGGATAATAGCACCGCCAGATGGTGGGGGATAATAGCACTGCCAGAGGATGATAAAATTATATAAAAAAGGTGGTTAAGCCCCAAAGTCAGAGAAGGCATTAATGGCTGGAAGAGATAATACAGGAAGAGAATGGATTATGGAAAATTAAACTCACACTGTATCTGATCATGAACCACAAGAGCAAAGTGATCAGTCTCCAGGATTCGTGAGAGTTTCCCCAGGTTATCCATAAGATGGACCTGGAAGTGTCAAACATAGGAAGTACAAGGTTAGCATTCATGGGCATGAACCCCTCCACAGAATATGCTGGGAGTCTCTACCACAAATAATTCATACACACTCGCTTTCCCCACAATTCCTCTAGTTTGTATGAGTGGTGGCAACTCACAACAAGTACCCCATGAGTTCCTCTGTTAGAGTTAGAGTCACACTGGCTAATAGGGTGTACATTGTTTCCAAACCCTATTGACACGTTCACATTCGACATGGCTGTAACAGACAGCATCAATAAGTCTCATGTCTTTCTAGAACATGGATTGATACCAATACAAAATAAATCCATGTTTACATTTGGTTTTACTACACAAAGAAAGACTTCAGCACGTCCATCCTTTATGGAATATCGGGGGTAGTTCTATCTCTTCCCGAGTCCAGCAAGCAACATCTGCTGTTGATATCCACCATTTTGAAAAATCCTTTTGTTATGTTATTTTATATATTAGTATTAACATAATAAACCTACAGAAAAGCAAGTTCGATGTGTATTGTATTTGACTAACACCTAGGAGAATGATATATGCAAATTAAGAGCATTGAGAGTCCCCCAACAAGAAGAAAGGAGAAATAAAAAAAAAGTGTTTGGGTTCTTTCCATTCAAGTACTGACCCCACATGCTGAACCCAGAGTGGAGGTCACACTAACTAATATGGACAATACCCAAGAGTTTGCTCAGTTAGCCTGAGATGAGGCCATCCTAGAGAGATTGCTCGGCTATTAGCCAGGTATATTGACCTACGGAGCAGAATATGTATTCATTTTAGATTGATTGAGATGAAACGAATACGTTAATTTGCATTAATTACCATGATGGTCTTGTCAGAAGGCAGCTGTAGGAGTGAAATCTACTGAACTGCTCCCTACATGTAAATAAATATTTCATTATTAAACTGAATTCAAAATAGTGACACTATACTCTTTAATCTGTCTATTTTAGAGAAAAGGGCTTTATTTTCCCCATTCGTTCTCAACAACCCTGGGCAGATCTCTATCGGGTGAAGACAAGACAAGAAAATATCTTTACGTAAAAAAAACGGTGAAAGATGACAAACAGCTGGAATTTTATTTAATTTATTTTTTAAACTGGGATTAAATGCATTTTTTTCTACCCACAATGATAGAGAATAGAAGTTAAAGGGGTTAATTCACAGCTAGCATATATTAGGCCAGTATCTGAGCATTAAAGCTCTGGGCAGGCTGGAGACTATGTGATGCCATTAATTTCCTAAATATTAGGGATAACTCCCAGTGCCCGAGGAGCACAACACGGACCATGACAAAGCTTGACAAGCTGCTGGTTTTCTCTAAATAAAGCTGCTATTTTGGCTTTTATACTTTAGTGTCTGCATCAATATTCTGTTTCTATATCTAGAAAGGGAGACTTGGCTTGGACTCAGGTCCTAGAGAGTGTGGCATCCACATTGATATTACCTGTGTAAACTGCTTGTAGATAACTTTGGTAACAGGATCTGATGGCTTTACCTTTCCAGCCAAAAGAGAGGACAGCATGTTTCCCAAGGTGACCATCCCGAGGACCAGCCTGTGACAGAGGACAGTATGTTACTCAGTGTGACCACTTACAGCACATGGCTGTATCAGAGGACAGCGTTTAACACAACCCGAGAATCCTGAGGATGAGTAACACAAATACAAAATACAGGGTCCCTAAAAAAAGAACGGAGGATCCTGGTAAGGAGGACGACTGGGGAGAGTAAGGGAATCCTACCTTTTTTTAGGATCTAGGGTGAAGTATTGAGTAAAGAATTAAAAGAACCCCCCATAAAGAGGGAAAGGAATATACGGTTATTAAAAAGTGCTATAAGGGGGTCTACAGTAATCAGTTTATGAAATCACAAGGGGAGTTCAATGTGGATCACCGAAACCCAACCATCTTGAGTCTACCGGTTTAGTCTATATGAACACCCTAAAAAACAGAAGAATTAGCTTTGGATGGGCTCAGGTACAGAATATTCAAGGATTACCAATGCTTTTTTTTGTCAGTTCTTCCCCAATCATTACTCTTTTGACAGACTCAGCCCGCATATCTTTTAAGTATGTAATACACACTTCTAAACTTGGTCTGATTGCATTGAGGGCCTCTCAGTTAGAGGAGTTTCTTAACCCGTCTCCCTTACCTACCCAGCTCAGTTTCAGACCAGTCTACTAACATAAACAGGGCATCATTGTGCAGCAGCAGGAGAGAGAAACCAGATTCTGGAGTCTGCTTGTATGATCACACTGATCAGACTCCCTCTCTTCTCCCCCTGTTAAGATGTTCCAAGGTAAAGAGAACTTCCAACCACACAGGTGTAAATCTGACAGGCACACTCAATGCACTTTTCCAGCATTCTTAGGGATAGGACACTGATTGGTTAGATCAATACCCCCACAGAGTGGGCGTGGAAAGCATAAGGAACCTACATTTACCAGGATGCAGACTAAGGCAATTGCCTCATACAAAGCCAACATTTTTAAATGAGACAGCTGCCTCAAAGTTGTGCATGTCCCTTCAAGCATTTGGTTATAGAAACACAGAATGTGACGGCAGATAAGAACCATTCGGCCCATCTAGTCTGCCCAGTTTTCTAAATACTTTCATTAGTCCCTGGCATTATCTTATAGTTAGGATAGCCTTATGCCTATCCCACGCATGCTTAAACTCCTTTACTGTGTTAACCTCTACCACTTCAGCTGGAAGGCTATTCCATGCATCCACTACCCTCTCAGTAAAGTAATACTTCCTGATATTATTTTTAAACCTTTGTCCCTCTAATTTTAGACTATGTCCTCTGGTTGTGGTAGTTTTTCTTCTTTTAAATATAGTCTCCTCCTTTACCGTGTTGATTCCCTTTATGTGTTTAAATGTTTCTATCATATCCCCCCGTCTCGTCTTTCCTCCAAGCTATACATGTGAAGATCCTTTAACCTTTCCTGGTAAGTTTTATCCTGCAATCCATGAAACAGTTTAGTAGCACTTCTCTGAACTCTCTCTAAGGTATCAATATCCTTCTGGAGATACGGTCTCCAGTACTGGGTATGATACTCCAAGTGAGGTCTCACCAGTGTTCTGTACAATGGCATGAGCACTTCCCTCTTTCTACTGCTAATACATCTCCCTATACAAACAAGCATTCATCAGCAAAAAGACATACCTTACCATCAAGACCTTCTGCAATATCACTAATAAAAATATTAAAGAGAATGGGTCCAAGTACAGATCCCAGAGGTACCCCACTAGTGACAAGATCTGGCTTAGAATATATATTCCAGTTATGTGTTCTAGACATGTCAACAAGGTGATCGAGATGCAGCCGAGCTGTGAGAGACACCCAAGACATATTCCCCGGCAGGCAGAAGGAGCTAAGATAAATTAGAGTTACAAAGACAAAAGGCATAAGGTACTTATACCTAGGAGACAGTTTGCCATCACTTTGGGGTCTGGATTCCTCTGCGCACAGTGTGGACGACAGATCACTTGGCTAACTGTTGAGATGGTGGCAAGATCTGTTGTATATTTTTGGCGTACTCATATAATGTACCCCTTAACGCTGGTGTATTCTCTATACACAAGCATCAAATGTGCATTCTTTATGGCACCACGACCATTGACCAGAATGCCCTTTACTTTGATCCCAATTTTTGAGTTCCCTGGTTTCACATCACGTTTTTTCCTTTTTTTTTTTTTTTTTTTTAAATGCAAATCTGATTTCCTCATCACAGACTGGTTTCTTGTTCTCCTGATTTCTGACAGTACAGACTATGGTGTATCCCTTTCTATTATTCCACACTGGCTCGCTGGCCCTTATGACACACAGGAAAGAGGATACCGGTCCAAAAGCCACATAAATCTGGCCTTGGAGTAGGTGGACCAACGTATTAACAGACAGAAACAAAGTCAGGAATAAAGAATATGGAAACATGAAAAACAAGCTGGGTCAGGATGCCAGAAATACACCGGTCAATATACAAGCCGGGTCAGGATACCAGAAATACACCGGTCAATATACAAGCCGGGTCAGGATACCAGAAGTTTACATAGTCAAAAGAAGCCAAGGTCAATAACAGGAAGTCATAAGAGTTGCTGAAGCACTAAACGTGTGAACAAACAGAAACCACAACAGGGCAATGAATAAGAGCCAGGCTTTAACCCCCTTAAGGACCAAACTTCTGGAATAAAAGGGAATCATGACATGTCACACGTCATGTGTCCTTAAGGGGTTAAATAGGTTCACATGTGTCCTGAGTGGTCCACATCATCTCTGTGACTTCAAACAGCATAGGGTCCCCTAGATGATGGTACGTTATGGATTTCAAAACAATTTAAGGAGGCGCCCTTGAAGCGGACAGCGTCTCAATGTTTGACTGCTGGTATAATTTGCTTGGTGACAGTGAATGCGGAGGAGCTATTCGCTGGCGCTGAAGTAGTAAGTATATTTCTCCCCACAGGTTTCCAGTAACGCGGCTAGAGGGACCTGATTGGTGTCTAGCAGGAAAGTGTTGCAACAATACCTTCATGTACCTATGTCAAGGTCTTCAAGAAGATTTCAGGTTCGTGGTCAAAGCATGAAAAATAATTTTCACAGGAAAATTTTGTCCACTTTTCCAAATTACATAAAGATTCTTACGCTGATCGCTGCACATTTAATTAGTTTCACGGGTAGCTTATCTAGACTATTGCTTTTTAAAGCAAACTCCAGAGAGGAGTTAAAATTAACTATCCAAACAACCTTGCGTTTACTACAGAATCTTGGATGGTTTATAAACTTGAGGAAGTCAAAGTTGCTCCCAAAAAGTTGTTCTCTGGACATAGATTCAGGTAGCTTAAAACAGTTTACAAAGCAAATAATAAAAAAAAAAAAGTCTTAGACCTCAAAAATAAACTAGTGGGTCCAATAAGGAGAGCCATGAGCACATCGGGACTCACAGTCACAATCCCTGCAGTGGTAGGGACAAAGGCAGGAGTAAGAAAAAGTCAGTGGGGAATTTTAAAAGCATGGAGCAAGCATAAAAAAAAAAGATCAAAATTCCTATCGGACAATCTCAGAGCATACCTTGGTACACCTCAGTGGTGCACTTCCTCAAGATTCCAATAGAACGATCTCAGAGAGTACCTTGGTACACCTCAGTGGTGCACTTCCTCAAGATTCCACTAGAACGATCTCAGAGAGTACCTTGGTACACCTCAGTGGTGCACTTCCTCAAGATACCAATAGAACGATCTCAGAGAGTACCTTGGTACACCTCAAGATTCCAATAGAACGATCTCAGAGAGTACCTTGGTACACCTCAGTGGTGCACTTCCTCAAGATTCCAATAGAACGATCTCAGAGCATACCTTAGTACACCTCAGTGGTGCACTTCAAGATTCCAATAGAACGATCTCAGAGAGTACCTTGGTACACCTCAGTGGTGCACTTCCTCAAGATTCCAATAGAACGATCTCAGAGCATACCTTAGTACACCTCAGTGGTGCACTTCAAGATTCCAATAGAACAATCTCAGAGAGTACCTTGGTACACCTCAGTGGTGGACTTCCTCAAGATTCCTAACATCAGGCCTGTCGTTCAGGCAAAGGAACTGGATAAAGATCACCACAGACACACCCAGTTCAGGCTAGGGCACTTGCCTAGGATCAGTATTGAGAAAAGGAACTTGGAAAACAGAGGAAAATTTTAAATTTTCAAACCTCAAAGAACTATCGGCAGTATTTATGGTAATAAAGGGCTTCAGAAAGCACTTAAGTTTTAGAGATCTTCAAATTCAATCAGAAAACATTGCAACTGTTACCCATAAAAAGTCAGAGAGAAATAAGAGTTAAGGCTTTATTAGAGCTTTGCGAAAAATTATAAACTGGGCAGAAAACCAACAACAACAAAAGAAAATATATAAATGAAAAACACTGGTCAGCAATCATGGTGCTATTCATCAGATGTATAAACAACACCATAGCAGACGACGTCAGCTGGAACAAGAGGAGTCAATTGGAATGGAAGTCAAGTCACTTTTGACAAAAATTGACAGAAAGTGTGCAAATTCATGTCACTATTCAAGATAGATTTCAGACTACTTGCAATCAGGTGGAAATTCCACTTGGGATACATTCACCCTCTGATAGCAGTGGTTCTAAGGATCCCCCACAAGATTCAGACAGGCAGACCACCAGACAGAGGGGGAAGCTATAGTGCCAGGAAAACAAGTTTGTTTTCCTGGCACTATAGTTTCCCTTTAAGACATAGGTCCTACTCAAAGGAATATGAATAGAAACATGAAGGACATACTGTTACGGTTGCCTCCAGGCTGGCTGGAAGTTGGACCATAGAAAAGGATGCTCCTAGCGCTCACCAAAGGACCATCAGCACCGTAGACACCATAACTACTGCGTAACCACCATACGTACTGCAGACTTCACGAACCACCGCTGCTGGGCTGGTATCTCGCCGTCTGCTCTGCACCCTGGACCTACGACCAGGCTCCAGGTTCCAGTAGGTGAACCTCTTCCTTCTGCAGAGCGAAGCAGGATCAGGAACAAGAGCTCTTACAAGAGCTCAGTAGCAAAGGGAGCATGCAGAGCATAGCAATGCCTGAAGTGATTATAGCTGTCCCCTACAAACATGAGTCGAGGCTGCAAGTTAGAGGGACAAGTCATTCTGTTTATTGGCAACAAATGAACCTTCTTTTATGCAGGTTGCCCTTAGATAGGACCACCCACAGGGCGTTACAAAACAACCAATAACACACGTACATTACATAAAACACTCCCAGTAATTACACACAAAATCCTCCCCTCTGCCTGTGATATAATTATGTTACACAAGGGTTTAACATAATCATCACAGACAGTAAAAATACAGTTTTTACACCATATTCATAACTTCTCAAATATACATCACATTCACATAAAAATTAAATCAATCCATTCAGGGGAACAACATATCAAAAAATGGCATGAATCAGACCAGGGGTTCAGAAGTTAGTAAAGTATCTTTTGGGGCCTGGCTGGCAGCATGGCTATCTGCCCAAAACGGTTTTACAGAGCCCTCTATCCTGGAGACAATGGGGAAAATAATCCAATTATATCCAGAGATAGAGGCAGACTATTAACCACATGGTTACAGTAAAACAATAAAATACATAATATTACATTTGTCACATAAAATATATACATGTAACCCATCCCCAGATAGCTGGGATCTGAGCGCACACAAGTACCGAATAGCGCTCAGATCGTATGCACACAGTCCAATCGCCGTGGAGTTAAAGTGTCCACAAAGTCTGTTCTCCATACGAATAGACTCCACGGGATGGCTACCTGGGGAAATGCTGTTCATACGGTTTAAACTACCGAATGAACAGGCATCCGGTTAAATGACCGACCGTAGAAGCAAGGAGGCTGACGGCTCAGCGGTGTTCGCGCAAATAAGTGTCCGTTTCCAGTTCCATAGTTTGGGCGCTGAACACCGCTGGCCGTTCACCGCCACATGTTCAGCAAACGAACAAAGGCCACCCAGTAGTCGTCAATTAAGCTGCGGTTAACCGCAGCTTCTGGGAGGTAAATTGCCGACACTCCAGCTCCCAGGTGGTCCCGTCATTCGTGCGTTAGTTCGGTAGATTGAATCTACCGACCTTCGGGCAGAAAGGCACGAACAAGCCTTTTCTGCAGGCGAAAGGAATACTTTTAAACATGGGGCCATAGTCATGAGGAAGGAGGCTGGTAACCAGGGAAGCAGGGCAATTTATCATTTAAAGGGCCAGTTACAAATAGCAGTTTGTAACACATGCCCACTTCCTTAAACTCAACTTGACCAAAACTGAAATTCTGGTCTTTCCTCCCTCAAGTGTTGTTACTCCTGTGTCTGTCTCCCTCCAAGTCAACGGTGCTACCATCAGCTCCACCACGCAGGCTCGCTGCCTAGGTGTTCTCTTTGACTACGACCTCTCCTTCACGCCTCATGTTCAGTCTATCGCCAAATACTGCTGCTTCCATCTCAAAAACATTGCACGCGATTTATAAAGAGGCAAAATTATATTTTCATCTCGAGAATTTATGCATGACAAAACCTTACTGGCCTTCGCAACGGCAGATTGTCATTGCATATTGCTACCTAATTTGTTGTCTATAACAATTCCCAAATCCTTCTCGTGTGTGGTTATCCCTAGTTCACTACCATTTAGGGTGTAAATTGCTTGTGCATTCTTAACCCCGTAGTGCATAACTTTGCATTTCTCTACATTAAATTTCATCTGCCATTTTAGTGCCCAGTCCCCCAATCTATCCAAATCCCTCTGAAGCAAGGCAATATCCTGCTCACATTTTATTACTTTACAAAGTTTTGTGTCATCTGCAAACACTGATACATGGCTTTCAATGTCCATTTCAAGATCATTTATAAATATGTTAAATAGAAGCGGTCCCAAAACAGAACCCTGAGGGACACCACTTACCACTTTTGTCCAGCTTGAAAATTTACCATTTATGACAACTCGTTGTACTCTATCCTTATGCCAATGTTCTACACAAGAACACATCCACAATGTAAACATTCATGGACACCAATCCTTTAAAGTAATGCACCATTTAACCACCGTTTGTTTTGATGGTCGTTCGGGCTGTCTGTACGTTGTAACTTTCTCCCCGTTTGAATTTAATATGATCGAGCGATTCAGCTATTTTTCATCATTTCTGCGCATGCACGATAATTTGTTTCACGCATGCACATACAATCAGCCATTCACTTTACGCATGCGCGACTACTTAAACGTCGCTGCATATGCGAGCAGCCATCTTTTTGGTGTCCATGAGTGGGGCCGGGGAAGATACAGGAGAACAATATTTATGTTGATTAAAATGTAAGTTTTTATGCGCATTTTATTATGTTGTTCTTCCCCCACATGATGGCCAGTGTGGGAAAGGAGTACAATGGTTAGTCACTGGATTATATATCCAGAAGACATAGCCTAATGGCTACCCAATTGGTCTCCAAATACGATCTCGGCGGCCATGTTTTAGGTGGGAATTTGTTTTTACACACACACCTGATTTGGTTCAACCCATTTGGGGAACCCAGGTGCACACAATTTGGTGGAGTTTATACGTCTGAATGGTGTGGACTACATCTAAGCTCTTCCTTGAAAAACTCCTGAGGATGAAACCGGTCGGACGCATACGGAGCCTCCATAACGCTCTATTTGGGACATCCTTAGCCAGAAATCACTCCTATATTACCCCTTGGGATACAGAACCTTGGTGCATTCAGGAGCTGACTCAGAACAACTTGGAGTCCCTTTGTGGCAGGTCTTTTGACCTATTGATGTGCCTTTCTGGCCACTGTTAGTGGTGGACCACTTGTGAGTGCATTAATCACCGTATTTAAAAGTTTTACACTATGTTTTGTTTTAGGTTTATGTTTTTAAGTGATTAAAAGCTGGAATATCATTTCCTAACTGGAGTGCTACCAGTATATTTCGGGAGACTGAACCAGATTATGTATATTACAAACAAAGGAGAGTATACACACTAAAGATATGTGATAAAAAAAAACGTACAACTGAAAGTGATCCCAGATGTACCTCACAGACACCTAAAGAATATACAACCAAGTAAAAAGTGGAAAACACCCAGAATACGTAAAATATATATACACAACAAAATTAAACAACCTGAAATCAGGTTAAAAAAAAAATCAGTGAATGTGATCTGTATGAAAGAATCAAAAGGCTGACATAGCGTAATACAGTATTGAATAGAGTGTATATTTAAATGTGATGATAGATACGTATGTATATTATCCCATTGGTGATCCTCACACATGTAATTGTAGCATACCACACCATTTCTTTTGCCTTGTGTTTATCATGTTTTTTTGGAGTTAACCGGGGTGTTGGTGACAACTAGGAGACTTGCTATACTTCTTGTGCAGAATTTTCTGTCTGAAGAGGTGGTTTTACCAGAGTCTGTGCAGATGTTTAAACAGCCATTGGTTGAATACAGGGATATCATTTTTAAATCGTATGGTAGTAGCTTCCTGATCCAAGGATAAACCTGACTGCTATTCTGGGGTCAAGGAGGATTTTTCCCTAGTTTCCAAAATTGGAAGTGCTTCAAACTGGGCTGAAGTTGATGGACACAAGTTTCTTTTCAGCCTATGTATGCAGCCATAGAATAGATTAGGCAATGCCCTAGATGGTAGTATAACTCACCCAGCTTCAGATACAATAGGCACCTGATCATAACCCTTCTCTCGCAAGAGCTGGATAGTCTGGTCACAGCTCACAGATGGAAGGACTGTAAGAGGGGCAGATAGAGAGAGGGATGACACCTTCACATTCCACCACCTGCAGGGAGTAAAGAGAAAACAAATGTACAGGTCACAAAGATGGTTAGGATGAGCTAAAAAAAACCCACAAACAAAGCACTTGGAGAGAGGGGAGAGTACATGGAGGAGCGCTTGGGGAGAGTACAGGAGAGTACAGGAGGATACATGGAGGAACGCTTGGAGAGAGGGGAGAGTACAGGAGAGTACATGGAGGAGCGCTTGGAGAGAGGGGAGAGTACATGGAGGAGTGCTTGGGGAGAGTACAGGAGAGTACATGGAGGAGCGCTTGGAGAGAGGGGAGAGTACAGGAGGATACATGGAGGAACGCTTGGAGAGAGGGGAGAGTACAGGAGGATACATGGAGGAGCGCTTGGAGAGAGGGGAGAGTACATGGAGGAGTGCTTGGGGAGAGTACAGGAGAGTACATGGAGGAGCGCTTGGAGAGAGGGGAGAGTACAGGAGGATACATGGAGGAACGCTTGGAGAGAGGGGAGAGTACAGGAGAGTACATGGAGGAGCGCTTGGAGAGAGGGGAGAGTACATGGAGGAGTGCTTGGGGAGAGTACAGGAGAGTACATGGAGGAGCGCTTGGAGAGAGGGGAGAGTACAGGAGGATACATGGAGGAACGCTTGGAGAGAGGGGAGAGTACAGGAGGATACATGGAGGAGCGCTTGGAGAGAGGGGAGAGTACAGGAGAGTACATGGAGGAACGCTTGGAGAGAGGGGAGAGTACAGGAGGATACATGGAGGAGCGCTTGGAGAGAGGGGAGAGTACAGGAGGATACATGGAGGAGCGCTTGGAGAGAGGGGAGAGTACAGGAGAGTACATGGAGGAACGCTTGGAGAGAGGGGAGAGTACAGGAGGATACATGGAGGAGCGCTTGGAGAGAGGGGAGAGTACAAGGAGGATACATGGAGGAGCGCTTGGAGAGAGGGGAGAGTACAGGAGGATACATGGAGGAGCGCTTGGAGAGAGGGGAGAGTACAAGGAGGATACATGGAGGAGCGCTTGGAGAGAGGGGAGAGTACAGGAGGATACATGGAGGAGCGCTTGGAGAGAGGGGAGAGTACAGGAGGATACATGGAGGAACGCTTGGAGAGAGGGGAGAGTACAGGAGGATACATGGAGGAACGCTTGGAGAGAGGGGAGAGTACAAGGAGGATACATGGAGGAACGCTTGGAGAGAGGGGAGAGTACAAGGAGGATACATGGAGGAGCGCTTGGAGAGAGGGGAGAGTACAGGGAGGATACATGGAGGAGCGCTTGGAGAGAGGGGAGAGTACATGGAGGAGCGCTTGGAGAGAGGGGAGAGTACAGGAGGAGCGCTTGGAGAGAGGGGAGAGCACAAGGAGGAGTGCTTGGAGAGAGGGGAGAGTACAGGAGGATACATGGAGGAGCGCTTGGAGAGAGGGGAGAGTACAGGAGGATACATGGAGGAGCGCTTGGAGAGAGGGGAGAGTACAGGAGGATACATGGAGGAGCGCTTGGAGAGAGGGGAGAGCACAAGGAGGAGTGCTTGGAGAGAGGGGAGAGTACAGGAGGATACATGGAGGAGCGCTTGGAGAGAGGGGAGAGTACAAGGAGGATACATGGAGGAGCGCTTGGAGAGAGGGGAGAGTACAGGAGGATACATGGAGGAGCGCTTGGAGAGAAGGGAGAGTACAGGAGGATACATGGAGGAACGCTTGGAGAGAGGGGAGAGTACAAGGAGGATACATGGAGGAACGCTTGGAGAGAGGGGAGAGTACAAGGAGGATACATGGAGGAGCGCTTGGAGAGAGGGGAGAGTACAGGAGGATACATGGAGGAGCGCTTGGAGAGAGGGGAGAGTACAGGAGGATACATGGAGGAGCGCTTGGAGAGAGGGGAGAGCACAAGGAGGAGTGCTTGGAGAGAGGGGAGAGTACAGGAGGATACATGGAGGAGCGCTTGGAGAGAGGGGAGAGTACAAGGAGGATACATGGAGGAGCGCTTGGAGAGAGGGGAGAGTACAGGAGGATACATGGAGGAGCGCTTGGAGAGAGGGGAGAGTACAGGAGGATACATGGAGGAACGCTTGGAGAGAGGGGAGAGTACAGGAGGATACATGGAGGAACGCTTGGAGAGAGGGGAGAGTACAAGGAGGATACATGGAGGAACGCTTGGAGAGAGGGGAGAGTACAAGGAGGATACATGGAGGAACGCTTGGAGAGAGGGGAGAGTACAGGAGGATACATGGAGGAGCGCTTGGAGAGAGGGGAGAGTACAGGAGGATACATGGAGGAGCGCTTGGAGAGAGGGGAGAGTACAAGGAGGATACATGGAGGAGCGCTTGGAGAGAGGGGAGAGTACAAGGAGGATACATGGAGGAGCGCTTGGAGAGAGGGGAGAGTACAAGGAGGATACATGGAGGAGCGCTTGGAGAGAGGGGAGAGTACAAGGAGGATACATGGAGGAGCGCTTGGAGAGAGGGGAGAGTACAAGGAGGATACATGGAGGAGCGCTTGGAGAGAGGGGAGAGTACAAGGAGGATACATGGAGGAACGCTTGGAGAGAGGGGAGAGTACAGGAGGATACATGGAGGAACGCTTGGAGAGAGGGGAGAGTACAGGAGGATACATGGAGGAGCGCTTGGAGAGAGGGGAGAGTACAGGAGGATACATGGAGGAGCGCTTGGAGAGAGGGGAGAGTACAGGAGGATACATGGAGGAACGCTTGGAGAGAGGGGAGAGTTGGATGAATTGCTTAGAGAGAGAAAAAAGGGAAGCGGAGAAGTATGAGAAATAGTTCAGATATCTCACCAAGGTTTTCTTCCCTCCAAATCTTCCACATTAAGGAAATGCTTTTGTGTCATCCACTTATCACTAAGAAACTTAGACCTGAGTGAAACAAATGAAAACGACAGAAAGATCAAGAGAGTCGGATAATTACACTCTAAATGTCACGTATCAATGCTGAGTAAACGAACAGGCTGTGATATGGTTTGCTGAATCCCATGACTGATATATGGCAGGGTTACTTTTACCTCCAACTTTGATCAGATCATGAGAGGAGGAATAGATTTAGTTCTTGGAATCTATTCGGATTGTTCTGCTCTCCCAGAAGTTTCTGAATTCTATTCACAATGTTAATTCTCCGTCACCCAAAAAAAAGTCAATAAAGAAGGAAATCGTTTGACGTCTTCCTGGCGATACGGTGATCAGATAACTTCCTTCCATCCAGGCCATTTTCCCAGGCCCACTCTACTATCGAGCTCTTCAGTGCCTGAAAGCTACTCACCTACATATGATCCTCTTTTACAAGAATTGATTTTCTTGCCTTTGTAGTTTGCGGTGCCCCTTGAATGGACTTTGAGTGGGGCTGCTGGGATTCAATCCCATATCTTTCAACCTTTTCCAAAGAGGGTTTTTACAAAAGAAAAAAATTAAATTAAATATATATGCGACTCTGGCACTAGTGTGTATTTCACAGATCTTCAGCAGCTCAGTGGACTGCCAGTACGGTTCCACCAGCTCTCCTTAAAAGCAGAGCACTATGTTGGACATTCAAAAAAGCAAAGAACAGGTATTGCCAAGTTCCTAGATCAGTGATGTCAAAATGTGGATCCCCAGATGCATGTACCTTCCTATGATACTCGGTACTGGCCCGACACTCCGGTGTCCCTCCCTGTGTGCACACCTAGCTTTGCCTGCAAGCTTGTAACTCACATGTACCTTCCTATGATACTCCGTACTGGCCCGACACTCCGGTGTCCCTCCCTGTGTGCACACTTAGCTTTGCCTGCAAGCTTGTAAGTCACATGTACCTTCCTATGATACTCCGTACTGGCCCGACACTCCCGTGTCCCTCCCTGTGTGCACACCTAGCTTTGCCTGCAAGCTTGTAACTCACATGTACCTTCCTATGATACTCCGTACTGGCCCGACACTCCCGTGTCCCTCCCTGTGTGCACACCTAGCTTTGCCTGCAAGCTTGTAACTCACATGTACCTTCCTATGATACTCCGTACTGGCCCGACACTCCGGTGTCCCTCCCTGTGTGCACACTTAGCTTTGCCTGCAAGCTTGTAACTCACATGTACCTTCCTATGGTACTCCGTACTGGCCCGACACTCCGGTGTCCCTCCCTGTGTGCACACCTAGCTTTGCCTGCAAGCTTGTAACTCACATGTACCTTCCTATGATACTCCGTACTGGCCCGACACTCCTGTGTCCCTTCCCTGTGTGCACACCTAGCTTTGCCTGCAAGCTTGTAACTCACATGTACCTTCCTATGATACTCGGTACTGGCCCGACACTCCCGTGTCCCTCCCTGTGTGCACACCTAGCTTTGCCTGCAAGCTTGTAACTCACATGTACCTTCCTATGATACTCCGTACTGGCCCGACACTCCGGTGTCCCTCCCTGTGTGCACACCTAGCTTTGCCTGCAAGCTTGTAAGTCACATGTACCTTCCTATGATACTCCGTACTGGCCCGACACTCCGTGTCCCTCCCTGTGTGCACACCTAGCTTTGCCTGCAAGCTTGTAACTCACATGTACCTTCCTATGATACTCCGTACTGGCCCGACACTCCGTGTCCCTCCCTGTGTGCACACCTAGCTTTGCCTGCAAGCTTGTAACTCACATGTACTGTTACAAATCGCTATTTGTAACTGGCCCTTTAAATGAGAAATTGCCCTGCTTCCCTGGATTGTGGAGAAGCATGTTTGCCAGCCTCCTGCCTCATGACTATGGCCCCTGGAAGATTGTGCCCCTGAAAACTTATTAACATTTATTGGGTGTGTATGGCCCTTTAAGAACCGTCTGGGGACATATTGTGACTTTGCTGAACAATGCCCCTTTAAGACTATGTCCCCAGACCGGTAAAATAACTTGTTCCTGGCTTTCCCCCACTTGGTTCAGTAAATAGGGCTTACTGAACCAAGTACCACACAGGCAGACCACCCAGAAGTTAAAGTGTGCAGGCAATTTACCTCCCAGGCTGTGAGGTTACTGCCGGTCAATTGCACGTGGCGGCGGCCATCTTGGTTTCCTCGAATGCGGTCAGCGGTGTATGCTAAAGATTCTGTGGAACTGAAATCGGCTACACATTTTGCCGAACACCGCTGACCCTTACCTTCTCCCATACTGAACTTGCAGCTCCAGAGACTAAGTCCCGTTCGAAATGGGACTTAGTCGTTTTTTCGCATGAAATTGACCGACCGCACAGCCCAAATCTATGGAACTGTTTTGGGCAGGAAATTGTGCTTGCGGTCGGTCATAAAGGACTTCCAGCTAACTTTTGATCCACTGGAGGGATTTGGCTGATTTTTGGAAGTGTTTACGTTTGATGTATGCTGAGTCTGAATATGCACTTTTATTGAAATTGAATGTATGGTTTTAAAGTTACAGTGTGTATGTGAAAACTGTATTTTTATTGTATGTAATAATTGGTTTAACTGTTTATCTGAGGGGAGGGAACCTGTGGGCTGTACTATGCTGTTATTGGTTAATTTCATCCTCCCCCTGGGAGTGTCCTGTGTGTACCTTATCCTAATAAAAAGCAGGCTGGGTGTTCCAGTCCTCAGACCTCTTCTGACCCTCAATACGTAGCCGTGTCTCGTTATTGGAGGGAACTGCTATATCACACTGGGGATTGCTATGCGCTGCATATTCCCCTGAGCTCTTAATCACTTAGCTCTTTTAAGAGCTTGTTCCAGATACGCTCTCCAGGAGGAGAGATCTTCCCCACACGTTCCTGAATGCTGAAGGTTCATTCCAGGGTGGACGGAAGACGGCGCGGCTCCAGTTAAGCTACGGCGGTTGTGGAGCCTGCGGTGGTTGTGGTGTCGTCTGCAGTGCTTGGAGTCCTCTGAGAGCGCTAGGAGCATCCATCAACGGAGGGTACTCGGTCGGGGTACACGGAGCTCCGTTACATGTACCTTCCTATGATACTCCGTACTGGCCCGACACTCCGGTGTCCCTCCCTGTGTGCACACCTAGCTTTGCCTGCAAGCTTGTAACTCACATGTACCTTCCTATGATACTCCGTACTGGCCCGACACTCCGTGTCCCTCCCTGTGTGCACACCTAGCTTTGCCTGCAAGCTTGTAACTCACATGTACCTTCCTATGATACTCCGTACTGGCCCGACACTCCCGTGTCCCTCCCTGTGTGCACACCTAGCTTTGCCTGCAAGCTTATAAGTCACATGTACCTTCCTATGATACTCCGTACTGGCCCGACACTCCGTGTCCCTCCCTGTGTGCACACCTAGCTTTGCCTGCAAGCTTGTAACTCACATGTAGTTCCGCACAGAGTCGGGGAGAATCACAACACATCTCTGGCCTTCCTTCAGCTCTTTAGCCGCTTGCACAGCTGCATACATGGCACTGCCCGAGCTGCCCCCTGCAGTGGAAATAGCAGATCATGCCGAGCACAGCAAAACATGTACAGATAACACATGACATTAGTATCTCCTCTAAGATTCTTACCACACAGAAGCCCCTCTTCTCTGATCAGGGCACGTGACATGGAAAAAGATTCCTGATCGTTGGTCTTATGCCACATGTCAACAACCTGCAATAAAAGGTATTGGACATAGTATTAGGAGAGCAGCAGCCAAGTAATGGAGTATGGAGGGGCAGTAAGAAAACAATGAGGGGGTTTGGCCATTAGTATACGTATAGCATGTCCCACCCCATTTACAGGTAGGTGATGGCTCCCAGCTCTAGAGCTCATTTCCCTTTACCCACATCTACATCTGCTTTGATCCATACGCCGATCCTTGTCCGTCCCTTCTATACACCGCCTTCTACGAGCCGCCATACACCGCCTTCTACGAGCCGCCATACACCGCCTTCTACGAGCCGCCATACACCGCCTTCTACGAGCCGCCATACACCGCCTTCTACGAGCCGCCATACACCGCCTTCTACGAGCCGCCATACACCGCCTTCTACGAGCCGCCATACACCGCCTTCTACGAGCCGCCATACACCGCCTTCTACGAGCCGCCATACACCGCCTTCTACGAGCCGCCATACACCGCCTTCTACGAGCCGCCATACACCGCCTTCTACGAGCCGCCATACACCGCCTTCTACGAGCCGCCATACACCGCCTTCTACGAGCCGCCATACACCGCCTTCTACGAGCCGCCATACACTGCCTTCACCTCATTCTGCTCCTTAACCCCTTAGGGACCAAACTTCTGGAATAAAAGGGAATCATGACATGTCACACACGTCATGTGTCCTTAACCCCTTAAGGACAGACGACGGATATATTCCGTCATGATTCCCTTTTATTCCAGAAGTTGTGTCATTAAGGGGTTAAGGGGTTAAAGGGACAATCCACTGCCCAAATACAAAATGGATTTCATTCTGCATTTTATCACTGGGGTGGGACTCAAAATGTCCACTATCCATTGGCCAGTGAGAATGTAGCCCGAGAAGTATAATTTCACTGTTAGTTAGCGTGCCAGTGGCCTCCAGTCTTGTGTTGGCCTGGATTGTAGTACAGAATTTGAGATTTTAAGCCCTGATTGGGGGGAAATCTACAAACAGCTTGTCTGACAACCAGAGAGGCGTTTCTGCAATTATTCAGATAGAAATCCACACTTTTTACAATCGCTTAATGTGTGTGTTTATACTTTTATCATGTGAAATCACAGTTGGATTTTAATTTTATATTAAAGATTTAGCAATTCGCATCACAACCCAGTTAAGTCTTGGCACAGCCAGGGCACACATTGACCCCTAACCAAACTCGAACAGAGTTATGGGGAATTTATAGTCATTTCAAATTTACCACCAAAACAGATCAACTTGTAATATTTGAGGTTTAATATTTTGGCAATAAACATGAAATCTACTTTGAATTCACCCAAAAATAATTTTTGTAAATAACCCAGTTTGATAAATCTCCTCACCTCTCTATACTGACTGCCAGGTGTAAAGGGCGGAGCTTATAACAATGATTGACAGGGAGCTAAGATGGAGGCGGCTCTCTCTATACTGACTGCCGGGTGTAAAGGGCGGAGCATATAACAATGATTGACAGGGAGCTAAGATGGAGGTGGCTCTCTCTCTATACTGACTGCCAGGTGTAAAGGGCGGAGCTTATAACAATGATTGACAGGGAGCTAAGATGGAGGTGGCTCTCTCTATACTGACTGCCAGGTGTAAATGGCGGAGCTTATAACAATGACTGACAGGGAGCTAAGATGGAGGCGGCTCTCTCTATACTGACTGCCAGGTGTAAAGGGCGGAGCTTATAACAATGATTGACAGGGAGCTAAGATGGAGGCGGCTCTCTCTATACTGACTGCCGGGTGTAAAGGGCGGAGCATATAACAATGATTGACAGGGAGCTAAGATGGAGGTGGCTCTCTCTCTATACTGACTGCCAGGTGTAAAGGGCGGAGCTTATAACAATGATTGACAGGGAGCTAAGATGGAGGTGGCTCTCTCTATACTGACTGCCAGGTGTAAAGGGCGGAGCTTATAACAATGACTGACAGGGAGCTAAGATGGAGGCGGCTCTCTCTATACTGACTGCCAGGTGTAAAGGGCGGAGCTTATAACAATGATTGACAGGGAGCTAAGATGGAGGTGGCTCTCTCTATACTGACTGCCAGGTGTAAAGGGCGGAGCTTATAACAATGATTGACAGGGAGCTAAGATGGAGGTGGCTCTCTCTATACTGACTGCCAGGTGTAATGGGCGGAGCTTATAACAATGATTGACAGGGAGCTAAGATGGAGGTGGCTCTCTCTATACTGACTGCCAGGTGTAAAGGGCGGAGCTTATAACAATGACTGACAGGGAGCTAAGATGGAGGTGGCTCTCTCTATACTGACTGCCAGGTGTAAAGGGCGGAGCTTATAACAATGACTGACAGGGAGCCAAGATGGAGGCGGCTCTCTCTATACTGACTGCCAGGTGTAAAGGGCGGAGCTTATAACAATGACTGACAGGGAGCTAAGATGGAGGCGGCTCTCTGTGTACTGACTGCCAGGTGTAAAGGGCGGAGCTTATAACAATGATTGACAGGGAGCTAAGATGGAGGCGGCTCTCTCTATACTGACTGCCTGGTGTAAAGGGCGGAGCTTCTTACAATGATTGACAGGGAGCTAAGATGGAGGCGGCTCTCTCTATACTGACTGCCAGGTGTAAAAGACGGAGCTTATAACAATGATTGACAGGGAGCTAAGATGGAGATGGCTCTCTCTATACTGACTGCCAGGTGTAAAGGGCGGAGCTTATAACAATGATTGACAGGGAGCTAAGATTGAGGCGGCTCTCTCTATACTGACTGCCAGGTGTAAAGGGTGGAGCTTATAACAATGATTGGCAGGGAGCCAAGATGGAGGTGGCTCGCTCTATACTGACTGCCAGGTGTAAAGGGCGGAGCTTATAACAATGATTGGCAGGGAGCTAAGATGGAGGTGGCTCTCTCTATACTGACTGCCAGGTGTAAAGGGCGGAGCTTATAACAATGATTGACAGGGAGCTAAAATGGAGGTGGCTCTCTCTATACTGACTGCCAGGTGTAATGGGCGGAGCTTATAACAATGATTGACAGGGAGCTAAGATGGAGGCAGCTCTCTCTATACTGACTGCCAGGTGTAATGGGCGGAGCTTATAACAATGATTGACAGGGAGCTAAGATGGAGGTGGCTCTCTCTATACTGACTGCCAGGTGTAAAGGGTGGAGCTTATAACAATGATTGACAGGGAGCTAAGGTGGAGGCGGCTCTCTCTATACTGACTGCCAGGTGTAAAGGGCAGAGCTTATAACAATGATTGACAGGGAGCTAAGATGGAGGTGGCTCTCTCTATACTGACTGCCAGGTGTAATGGGCGGAGCTTATAACAATGATTGACAGGGAGCTAAGACAGGGTGGCTCTCTCTACACTGCCTGCCAGGTGTAAAGGGCGGAGCTTATACCAATGACTGACAGGGAGCTAAGATGGAGGTGGCTCTCTCTATACTGACTGCCAGGTGTAAAGGGCGGAGCTTATAACAATGATTGACAGGGAGCCAAGATGGAGATGGCTCTCTCTATACTGACTGCCAGGTGTAAAGGGCAGAGCTTATAACAATGATTGACAGGGAGCTAAGATGGAGGTGGCTCTCTCTATACTGACTGCCAGGTGTAAAGGGCGGAGCTTATAACAATGACTGACAGGGAGCTAAGATGGAGGTGTCTCTCTCTATACTGACTGCCAGGTGTAAAGGGCAGAGCTTATAACAATGATTGACAGGGAGCTAAGATGGAGGTGGCTCTCTCTATACTGACTGCCAGGTGTAAAGGGCGGAGCTTATAACAATGATTGACAGGGAGCTAAGATGGATGTGGCTCTCTCTATACTGACTGCCGGGTGTAAAGGGCGGAGCTTATAACAATGATTGACAGGGAGCTAAGACAGGGTGGCTCTCTCTACACTGACTGCCAGGTGTAAAGGGCGGAGCTTATACCAATGACTGACAGGGAGCTAAGATGGAGGTGGCTCTCTCTATACTGACTGCCAGGTGTAAAGGGCGGAGCTTATAACAATGATTGACAGGGAGCTAAGGTGGAGGTGGCTCTCTCTATACTGACTGCCAGGTGTAAAGGGCGGAGCTTATAACAATGATTGACAGGGAGCTAAGATGGAGATGGCTCTCTCTATGCTGACTGCCAGGTGTAAAGGGCGGAGCTTATAACAATGATTGACAGGGAGCAAAGATGGAGATGGCTCTCTCTATCCTGACTGCCAGGTGTAAAGGGCGGAGCTTATAACAATGACTGACAGGGAGCTAAGATGGAGATGGCTCTCTCTATGCTGACTGCCAGGTGTAAAGGGCAGAGCTTATAAAAATGATTGACAGGGAGCTAAGACAGGGTGGCTCTCTCTATACTGACTGCCAGGTGTAAAGGGCGGAGCTTATACCAATTACTGACAGGGAGCTAAGATGGAGGTGGCACTCTATACTGACTGCCAGGTGTAAAGGGTGGAGCTTATAACAATGACTGACAGGGAGCTAAGATGGAGGTGGCTCTCTCTATACTGACTGCCAGGTGTAAAGGGCGGAGCTTATAACAATGATTGACAGGGAGCTAAGGTGGAGGCGGCTCTCTCTATACTGACTGCCAGGTGTAAAGGGCGGAGCTTATAACAATGATTGACAGGGAGCTAAGATGGAGGTGGCCCTCTCTATACTGACTGCCAGGTGTAATGGGCGGAGCTTATAACAATGACTGACAGGGAGCTAAGACAGGGTGGCTCTCTCTATACTGACTGCCAGGTGTAAAGGGCGGAGCTTATAACAATGACTGACAGGGAGCTAAGATGGAGGTGGCTCTCTCTATACTGACTGCCAGGTGTAAAGGGCGGAGCTTATACCAATGACTGACAGGGAGCTAAGATGGAGGTGGCTCTCTCTATACTGACTGCCAGGTGTAAAGGGTGGAGCTTATAACAATGATTGACAGGGAGCTAAGATGGAGGTGGCTCTCTCTATACTGACTGCCAGGTATAAAGGGCGAAGCTTATAACAATGATTGACAGGGAGCTAAGATGGAGATGGCTCTCTCTATGCTGACTGCCAGGTGTAAAGGGCGGAGCTTATAACAATGATTGACAGGGAGCCAAGATGGAGATGGCTCTCTCTATGCTGACTGCCAGGTGTAAAGGGCGGAGCTTATAACAATGATTGACAGGGAGCCAAGATGGAGATGGCTCTCTCTATACTGACTGCCAGGTGTAAAGGGCGGAGCTTATAACAATGATTGACAGGGAGCCAAGATGGAGATGGCTCTCTCTATACTGACTGCCAGGTGTAAAGGGCAGAGCTTATAACAATGATTGACAGGGAGCTAAGATGGAGGTGGCTCTCTCTATACTGACTGCCAGGTGTAAAGGGCGGAGCTTATAACAATGATTGACAGGGAGCTAAGATGGAGGTGTCTCTCTCTATACTGACTGCCAGGTGTAAAGGGCAGAGCTTATAACAATGATTGACAGGGAGCTAAGATGGAGGTGGCTCTCTCTATACTGACTGCCAGGTGTAAAGGGCGGAGCTTATAACAATGATTGACAGGGAGCTAAGATGGATGTGGCTCTCTCTATACTGACTGCCGGGTGTAAAGGGCGGAGCTTATAACAATGATTGACAGGGAGCTAAGATGGAGGCGGCTCTCTCTATACTGACTGCCAGGTGTAAAGGGCAGAGCTTATAACAATGATTGACAGGGAGCTAAGATGGAGGCGGCTCTACCTATACTGACTGCCAGGTGTAAAGGGCGGAGCTTATAACAATGATTGACAGGGAGCCAAGATAGAGGTGGCTCTCTCTATACTGACTACCAGGTGTAAAGGGCGGAGCTTATAACAATGACTGACAGGGAGCTAAGATGGAGGTGGCTCTCTCTATACTGACTGCCAGGTGTAAAGGGCGGAGCTTATAACAATGATTGACAGGGAGCTAAGATAGAGGTGGCTCTCTCTATACTGACTACCAGGTGTAAAGGGCGGAGCTTATAACAATGATTGACAGGGAGCTAAGATAGAGGTGGCTCTCTCTATACTGACTACCAGGTGTAAAGGGCGGAGCTTATAACAATGATTGACAGGGAGCTAAGATAGAGGTGGCTCTCTCTATACTGACTACCAGGTGTAAAGGGCGGAGCTTATAACAATGATTGACAGGGAGCCAAGATGGAGATGGCTCTCTCTATGCTGACTGCCAGGTGTAAAGGGCGGAGCTTATAACAATGATTGACAGGGAGCCAAGATGGAGATGGCTCTCTCTATACTGACTGCCAGGTGTAAAGGGCGGAGCTTATAACAATGATTGACAGGGAGCCAAGATGGAGATGGCTCTCTCTATACTGACTGCCAGGTGTAAAGGGCAGAGCTTATAACAATGATTGACAGGGAGCTAAGATGGAGGTGGCTCTCTCTATACTGACTGCCAGGTGTAAAGGGCGGAGCTTATAACAATGATTGACAGGGAGCTAAGATGGAGGTGTCTCTCTCTATACTGACTGCCAGGTGTAAAGGGCAGAGCTTATAACAATGATTGACAGGGAGCTAAGATGGAGGTGGCTCTCTCTATACTGACTGCCAGGTGTAAAGGGCGGAGCTTATAACAATGATTGACAGGGAGCTAAGATGGATGTGGCTCTCTCTATACTGACTGCCGGGTGTAAAGGGCGGAGCTTATAACAATGATTGACAGGGAGCTAAGATGGAGGCGGCTCTCTCTATACTGACTGCCAGGTGTAAAGGGCAGAGCTTATAACAATGATTGACAGGGAGCTAAGATGGAGGCGGCTCTACCTATACTGACTGCCAGGTGTAAAGGGCGGAGCTTATAACAATGATTGACAGGGAGCCAAGATAGAGGTGGCTCTCTCTATACTGACTACCAGGTGTAAAGGGCGGAGCTTATAACAATGACTGACAGGGAGCTAAGATGGAGGTGGCTCTCTCTATACTGACTGCCAGGTGTAAAGGGCGGAGCTTATAACAATGATTGACAGGGAGCTAAGATAGAGGTGGCTCTCTCTATACTGACTACCAGGTGTAAAGGGCGGAGCTTATAACAATGATTGACAGGGAGCTAAGATAGAGGTGGCTCTCTCTATACTGACTACCAGGTGTAAAGGGCGGAGCTTATAACAATGATTGACAGGGAGCTAAGATAGAGGTGGCTCTCTCTATACTGACTACCAGGTGTAAAGGGCGGAGCTTATAACAATGATTTTACTCAAAAAATAATTACAATTTTCTTGAATGCACATTATAACACCAAATAAATTCTGCTCTCGTCATCCTACACCGGATCCACTCCCTTCCCTCCACCTAATTCCTGTCTTTATAGGCAGCATCACTCACAGATCGATCCAGAACAGTTGGGATAAAGTCATAGCCGATGCCCTCCACCTCGTAACTGGTCTTATCGGTCTGGTTGAGCTCTTCTGGTTCAGCCAGTATAGAACCTTCAGGATCCACAGCAACCACCTAGTTTGGAGACATATCACATTCAGTAAGTCACTATATACAGTACTCTGCTCTCGGGTTCTGTATTATGCTTCATGTAGGAGATTATATACCTTGAATTACCCTTTTAAAAGAAATATTGGTGGGCATAGGAGTGAATGACGAGTGTACACTCACCTACTGGCGTGGGTATATAGGAGTGAATGACGAGTGTACACTCACCTACTGGCGTGGGTATATAGGAGTGAATGACGAGTGTACACTCACCTACTGGCGTGGGTATATAGGAGTGAATGACGAGTGTACACTCACCTACTGGCGTGGGTATATAGGAGTGAATGACGAGTGTACACTCACCTACTGGCGTGGGTATATAGGAGTGAATGACGAGTGTACACTCACCTACTGGCGTGGGTATATAGGAGTGAATGACGAGTGTACACTCACCTACTGGCGTGGGTATATAGGAGTGAATGGCTCTCACCTTGCAGCCTGGACACTTCTCTTTTAGTTTGCGTGCCAATCCGGTAATGGTTCCACCTGTTCCGGCTCCGGCAACCAGCATGTCCAACTGCCCTGAAGACACAACGAGTCAGTGCAGAAAAGTCCACTTCCAGCCCCCACACCAAACACTATATCTACTCACACTAACGGATACTGCTCTCTTTACTAACCTTCACACTGGTACAGGATCTCTTCCGCGGTGCTGTCATAGTGAGCGAGGGGATTACTAGCATTCCGGTACTAAGTGTGCAGATCATAGGAGACAACCAGACAGGACATAGGACATTAAGAAATGGAGAAATAATGTCCAGACAGGAAGGGGTGAGAGAGCGGGAGCAGGAGGATCAGTGAATGAAAAGAAAAGGAGGAGAGATAAGTCACCTGTAAAATTACGAGCCATTTTGAGCACTAATCTAGTCTGTTATTTTATTTAAAAATACACTCAGCACAATTATCCATTAAATGGCTTTAAATCTGTGACAACTAGAAACATCTCTGACTCAGGGTTAGGTTAAAATGGCTGTGTGTAACGGGGTAAAATGGCGGTGTGGAATGGGGTATACCTGATCTGGGGGTAGGGTAAAATGGCGGTGTGTAACGGGGTAAAATGGCGGTGTGGAATGGAAGCATACCTGATCCAAGATGTGGGAATTTGGAATTTCATTCTTTAACCTCCAAGCAACGCCAACATGGGATTCTGGAGAATCGAATCTCGCGTTGGTCGGAGTCCGAACAATCTCAGCACCCAGAGCACGAAGAACATCCACCTACAGTTCAAAAAGGTTACTGCATAATGCCATTGGTAAATACAAGGCTAGCTTAGTACAAAAGAAAAACAGCAAGTCACAAATTCTGCTTAAATCCTGTTCCAAATTATTATGCAAATTCTATTTAAGTGTCCCAAAGATTAAATATTTAGTTTTTCAGTTTAACTCATGGATGGCATTGTGTCTCAGGGCTCTTTTGATCACTGAAAACAATCTCGGACACCTGTGATAATTAGATTGCCAGGTGAGCCCAATTTAAGGAAAAAACTACTAAAGGAGGGTGTTCCACATTATTAAGCAGAGCACCATTTTCATGCAATATAGGGAAGAAAAGGGGTCTCTCTGCCGCTGAAAAGAGTGAAATAGTTCAATGCCTTGGACGAGGTTTATAAACATTAGATATTTCACGAAAACGTAACATAGAAGCATAGAATGTGATGGCAGATAAGAACCATTCGGCCCATCTAGTCTGCCCAGTTTTCTAAATACTTTCATTAGTCCCTGGCATTATCTTATAGTTAGGATAGCCTTATGCCTGTCCCACGCATGCTTAAACTCCTTTACTGTGTTAACCTCTACCACTTCAGCTGGAAGGCTATCCCATGCATCCACTACCCTCTCAGTAAAGTAATACCTGGTATTATTTTTAAACCTTTGTCCCTCTAATATAAGACTATGTCCTCTTGTTGTGGTAGTTTTTCTTTTAAATATAGTCCCCTCCTTTACTGTGTTGATTCCCTTTATGTATTTAAATGTTTCTATCATATCCCCCCTGTCTCGTCTTTCCTCCAAGCTATACATGTTAAGATCCTTTAACCTTTCCTGGTAAGTTTTATCCTGCAATCCATGAACCAGTTTAGTAGCCCTTCTCTGAACTCTCTCTAAGGTATCAATATCCTTCTGAAGATACGGTCTCCAGTACTGCGTACAATACTCCAAGTGAGGTCTCACCAGTGTTCTGTACAATGGCATGAGCACTTCCCTCTTTCTACTGCTAATACCTCTCCCTATACAACCAAGCATTCTGCTAGCATTTCCTGCTGCTCTATTACATTGTCTGCCTACCTTTAAGTCATCAGAAATAATCACCCCTAAATCCCTTTTCTCAGATGTTGAGGTTAGGACTCTATCAAATATTCTGTACTCTGCCCTGGGGTTTTTACGTCCAAGATGCATTATCTTGCACTTATCCACATTAAATGTCAGTTGCCATAACTCTGACCATTTTTCTAGTTTACCTAAATCACTTGCCATTTGGCTTATCCCTCCTGGAAAATCAACCCTGTTACATATCTTAGTAACTTAAGCGTGATCATCGCACTATTAAGAGATTTGTGGCTGATTCAGAGCACAGATGGGTTTGTGCAGATAAAGGCACATTGAGGAAGATTTTTGCCAGATCCATGCATCGGATCAAGAGAGAAGCTGCTAAAATACCATTACATAGCAGCAAACAGATATTTGAAGCTGCTGGTGCCTCTGGAGTCCCTCAGACATCAAGGTGTAAAGTCCTCCAGAGTCTTGCAACTGTGCATAAACCTTCTATTCGGCAACCACTAACCAATGCTCACAAGCAGAAACGGCTGCATTGGGCAGAAAGATACAGAACATAAAAGATTCAAACAGTCCTGTTCACTGATGAGTGCCGTGCAACCCTGGATGGTCCAGATGGAAGGAGTAGTGGATGGCCACCCCGTTCCAACAAGGCGGTGGTGGAGTCATGTTTTGGGCCGGAATCATGGGAAGAGAGCTGGTCGGCCCCTTTAGGGTCCCCGAAGGTGTAAAGATGACCTCTGCAAAGTATGTGGAGTTTCTGACTGACCACTTTCTTCCCTGGTACAGAAGGAAGAACTATGGTTTCCGTAATAAAATCATCTTCATGCATGACAATGCACCATCTCATGCTGCAAAGAATACCTCTGCATCAATGGCTGCTATGGGGATAAAAGGAGAGAAAGTCATGGTGTGGCCTCAATCCTCCCCTGACCTCAATCCTATTGAGAACCTTTGGAGCATCCTCAAGCAAAAGATCTATGAGGGTGGGAGGCAGTTTACATCCAAACATCAGCTCTGGGAGGAAATTCAAGCAGAAACTGTCCAAAAACTCACAAGTTCAATGGATGCAAGACTTGTGAAGCTGCTATCAAATAAGGGGTCCTATGTTAAAATGTAACGTGACCTGTTAAAATGTTTAAAAAGTTAAAATGTTGTTAGAAGTTTGATTGAAATAGCGTTTGATTTCAGTAAATATGCTGCAAACACAACAAATGACAATTTTCAGTTCTTTACAACCTATAAAGTGTTTTGAAACTTACTGTGCGTAATAATTTGGAACAGTGCATTGTAAGTTTATGTTTATAAAAAATACTGTTATCATTAGGGGGTTTGTTCAATAAAATTTGAATGGTACTCTTAATAGTTGATAACATGAGAATTATGCTGACTGTTATTTACATCAATTATTTAGGTAAATGAGAAAAATATAATTTGCATAATAATTTGGAACAGGGTGTATAGAGAAAAATGGAAAAACTAGCGGTCACCATTATATTAACAGCTGTTCGACTCAATTTAACCCCTTCAGGACACAGCTTCAAAAACTGGACTTACCCTTAAGGACACAAGCCATTTTGCTGTTTGTGTTCAAACTCAATTTGCATCTCTGTCATTTATTGCACCAACACATATTATATACCGTTTTTTTTAGAGGGCAAACAGGGCTTTGATGTCACATATACATAGATACATTCTCATTAATTCTAAAACAAATGCCAAAAAAATAAATAAATAAATTTGTTCACAGTTTTGGCAATAATAGTGTGTGCATAATATGTCCAGCTTGGAAAAAGTAATTCAAAATAAATGTATTTATGTGCCTTGATTTACAGAGTACAGAATATGTGTAGGATTTCAGTTTATTTTGAAAGTTACAGGTCACAAAATACAAGGACTAAAATAAAACCTCAATGTGAAACAATTTTAGAAGTTGGTATGTTTGTCTTGTAGGTTTAGTAGCCATCACAGGAAACAAAATTGCCACACAAAAGTATTTATTTATATAAAGTAGACATCACAGGTTATTTACCTAAGGTTAGTTTCACACTTTTTGCGTAGCCATTTCATCGCCAATCTCTGCTAAATATTGGAGTAAAATTGATTTTTTCCTCTATTTTGGCATATGCACATATAACAATGTCTTTGTAATGTGTATTTCGTAAAGCTGGTGTGTGCTATCCCTGTACAGAACCCCATATTGTGTTCAGCTACATCTGCTGAGTATAACGATGCCCCCATTGTATGCCTTTGGTACTATTCTGTGCAGCTACAGTGCCATATAGGAGACCAGGCTATTTCAGTTTCTATAGTTAGAATTTTCAAGGGCCTTTGTCTCATTTTAGGGTATTATAGCAGTGTGACTGTTCAAATAACCCCACAAAAGGGCTTTCATTTGATAAAGCAGACACCCCAGGGCATCTTATATGGTGTTTATTGTGCCTTAAAGGGACACTATAGTCACCGGAACTACAGCTTATTGAATTTGTTCTGGTGAGTAGAATCATTACCTTCAGGCTTTTTGCTGTAAACACTGTCTTTTCAGAGAAAATGCAGTCTTTACATTACAGCCTAGTGATAACTTCACTGGCCACTCGGATAGCTGTTAGAGATCATTCCTGGGTCATGGCTGCCTAAAATGCATCCAAGCATGCAGTATCTCCACCCTCTGCATGCAGACACTGAACTTTCCTCATAGAGATTCATTGATTCAATCCATCTCTATGAGGAGATGCTGATTGGCCAGGGCTGTGTTTGAATTGTAATGGCTCTGCCTCTTTGTCAGTCTCAGCCAATTCTATGGGGATGCATTGTGATTGGATCAGGCTACCACTTCTGATGTCAGCAGACTGCTTGTTTTTCTGAGTCTAAGAGCATGCAGATCTACAGCTTCAGGATTGAATACAGTAAGATTTTTACTATTATAAATGAAAAATAATAATTTCCCTGTCTCACCTATCACCTTTCAGAGATGAAAAAAGAGAGGTGTGTGAGGTAGAGACAGGGGAGATATGGTCAGATGGTGGTGCCAACTCCACCTAGGGCTTGTACCCAAATACACTGCTGGTTGATAGAAAAAAAACGGAAGAAATCTCGCCTAAGGGAGATCTACAGCTGGCAAAAAGAGGGGATCTGACAACATAATATAACAATCCCCACAGATCCTAGAGAGTATGGCATATATAAAGGAGGAAAATGGGAAGCACAATTTGTGTTTCCCAATACCAATGTTAGTGTCCTATGTCAAAAAAATCATTTATTATTGGAATATAACTTTATTGGATCCTAAAGAAATGGAACACTGTATTGAGTCCCCCCCCCAAAAATATAGCTACGGAAAAATGGTGATACAATCACCTATAAAATGTTGTAGCCAGAGTAGGAAAAAAGTTCCCTCTAAGTCTCTAAGTAAAGGCAGGAGATGCCCAGAAACCAGAGTTACACTGTGTTAAGGTCTCATAACAATGATGATGATATGACAATATATTTACATAGACCCACAGGCACCCTTCAATGTAGTCATAGTTTGTATAAAGGAGTGGTAGGGTTTAGTAGCTCCAGGAGAGGAAAAAAGAAAAAAAATCTTTAAAGTAAAGTCCTCAAGGCTAGACCCTAATTCTCCTGTAACACCTTTGTGGGTGTTCTAAACTAAAACTAACTGAGCGTTTGAATCAAATGCCTAAACTTTAATTGCCATGCTAGCTAGGGAAGGAGAGAAGAACACACAGTGTGCAAAGTCAAAAATGGGTCTAAATAGGGGGGCGGAGCCAACTGAGCAACAGAGCGGACGCATCTTCTCGGAGCTCCGTCTCTGACTTACAGAAAATCGAGAATATATGGTGGAAATTGAGCCTAAAACCTTCCCACGCACCACCCTAACACGGGCTAATAGAACATGGGCAGGAAAACCAAAAAAGCAAAAGCCGAAAAAAGCCCCCACGGGAGGGATATTGGTGAGATGCTTCGGCTCTCGCAACAGGCCGCGTGGCCCAAAATGGCGCAGCACGACGACCTTTCATCATACTCATCGGGGGATTTCACCTCCGACATCCTAGAAGGGGCATCCTACAGGCCACCTACAGATGCCAGACAGGTACCCCCAAAATCCGGAGACCCGGTCACCGCAGAGCAAATTAAAATTATGCTGGCGGAACTCCGTAAAGACTTGGCGGCCGATATGGCCCATTATAGGAAGGCCGTTCAAGGCGCCACGGAGAAAATTATCCAGTTGGAGGCCAACTCAAGCTCCCAGGACGCGAGGCTACAGGCACTCGAACGGATGACCACAGGCCTAGTCAAATGGCAAACCGCCACTAACAACAGGCTTGACACCATGGAGGACCAAAGAAGGCGGTGCAATCTGAAGCTGAGGGGGATACCGGAGTCTGTAGGCCTGGATGACTTACCTCACTACATTAGGCGCCTACTCGAAGCACTGCTACCGCCGAAGAGGGTGAAAGCTCTGAAAATCGACGGCATGTTTCGGCTGCCGAAATCACCCCGAGCTCCAACAGCGGCGACGGCAGACCTCATACTGCGGTTCCAAACTCTGGCTGATAAGACCACGCTTGCGACTGCACTGCGGGGCAAAACCCCTCTTAAGTTTGAAGGGACAACGTTGACGGCGTTCCCAGATCTGACCAGAAACACAATTGCCTGGCGAAAAGACCTACAACCCCTCTTGCATCTTCTTCGTGCTAAAGACATCCCATATAAATGGGGCACTCCTCGTGCTGTATCATTCACTCTCAATGGGAACATGTACAAGGCGCAAGACAAGCTGGAGCTGGAAACCCACCTACGAGCAACAGGTATCTTTCAAGAAGCACCGGCGCCCAGACGGAGTATGGCCCACCTGAACCCAGACACTTTCCGGGACTTTACCCCACGGCCTCCCCAGGCGGATCCCCCACCTGAGGTACCTCCGACAAGTCACCCAACAGGGACTTTTCTTCTATTTCCATTCCACCATTCACACAGATGGACCACCTCCTACAATCAGAGACTAAACACTCAGGAGGACTACCAACTTCATATAACGTTTTTTACATTGTTTTTTCTAAGTTTATCTCTACTGGTTCCTCTTTTTATTTTCTTTAATGTTTCGTTTACTTTGTGCTCTCTGTAATGCCCACACATGGAGACCCAACAATGCTGCTACCGTATAAACCGCAGCGCCTAGTGTCTAACACACCTAGAATGGACAAACCTCCATGAACAGACCAAGAATAACCACACAGGGCTGCAGCAGCCCACCCAGCAGCGCCATCACTTAACCCGCATTACACTATGACACCCCTACCCCCCCCCCCCCCCTGCCGACACACTGCGGACCACTAAGAGAACGAATCCCTCGAATAAAGGCAAGGGGGATGCCCTACAGGGCAGACACATAGAGGGCAACATCGTGAACACTTCACCCTCATTAAGGGCATTAACGTAACCTAAATAGGCCGTCTCCTAGATCGAGTTAACCTTACATTATAAAATTGTGCTATGATATGTAAGCCATATAAGTTTTTCAATGTTGATATGTTGAATATGTGCCGTTGTGGCCAAGAATGCATCACTGTTACTTTATTGCACGCAAAAATAAAGAATTAAAAAAAAAAGAAAAAAAAAAAAGGGTCTAAATACCCATAGTGAAGCAAAAGTGTCCCTTAGTGAAATAAATAAAGTAAAGTGGAGGAACGAGCTGTCGCCCGACGCGCGTTTCGGTGTTGGATAACACCTTCGTCAGGGGCTAACGATTGCCGTCTGAGAAAACCGGGACTTTTAAATACCTCTTCACCAATCGGATGCAGGATCCCCCTGTCCGTCGGCTCGTGACGTATCCGGATAGTCCCGCGTCACCTGTGACGTGCCGTCCCACGTGACCGTGGGTGGAGACTCAAGAGGGGTTCCTGTTAGGACGTCATTTGATTGACATATTGTCTGTGTATGTTAGCCGTGGCTCATAGGAATGTGATGAACCCTTCGGTCATGTAGTTAAGATAATGTGGCATTTAGGCAGAAGGATGTAGTTAACAGAATAAATAGTAGTAAAGAGTAGGTAGAAGGGTATAGTTAGTAGGGTAAATCGTAATTACGAGTATGCATTTAATTAACTGGATTATTCAACACTGTAATTGGTATGAATTATGTATTTGTGTAAAATAATATTGTCCCACTGGAGCTAAGCACATCACATATTGGATAGGTGTATAATGCTAATACTAGCTTTGTTTAGTTTGTATAGATGATGGCTGAATGAATTGATGAGACCAACCTTATACTGTATTAAAGGGACAGTATGGTCACCCTAATTGAAGTTACCTCCTTGTCCAAATTGAACTCATGTTACAGGTGGTTTTAAGGTGATGTACAGTGTCCAGTTGGATAATTATTTTATGAAGTGCTTGGTAATGGATACTATCAACTAACTATATCCACTGATATTCTATTTATAATGAACACAAAGATGCGATTGGCTATGTACGAGGAATAACTGAATGTGTTCCATATATAATGGATGTGTGGTGAAATATATACAGTGGTTGTTTCTATTTACACGTTGTCACTCTTCATTTTAGAGATCATGTAATGAATGGTGAGTAGGTAAAACCTTCATTCAATCCATTGGGAGACAGGGTTTGTAGACAGTAAATCCAGTAGCACTCCCTCTTCCTAATGCTTCGGTCCCAGTTGCCCTTCCTTTGGTCCTGTTTGTTCTAAAGTTCTAGGGTATAGAACTCATCAGAGGGGTCTCCGTGATGTACATTTTTTACATGTCTGGAGACCGTGGTTTCTATGTGTCTTGTTGTTTTTACTGAATTGACATGTTCTAAAATTCTTCTTCTAAACGGACGGAAGGTTTTTCCAACATAAGACATTGGGCACTGGCATGTAATCAAATATACCAGGCCCTTTGAGCTGCAATTGAAGAAGGAGGTGGTGTCAAAAGACAGGCTTTTTGAGCGGTTTGAAAAAGTTTTTGAGTCTTTATTAATGAAATTGCAGGCTTTACATCTGCCACATTTGTAGGTGCCTTTAAGGCTGTTAGATAGCCAATGTGTGGGTGTCACAGTTCTCTGGAAGTGGCTGTGTACCAGGGAATCTTTAAGGTTCTTGCCTCTCCTTGCAACTAGGTAAGCTTGTGATGGGATGATATCCCTCAGATGCTCATCCTGTTTGAGCAGGAGCCAGAATCTCTGCATGATAGATTTGACACAGTCCCACCCTGCATCATAGGTGGCTACACATCGAAGTTGTTTGTTGTCTAGCTCCTTCCTTTTGTAGGGGTGGGCTTCTTCTCTTATAAGGCTCTCTCGCTCAACGAGGAGGGCTCTGTGATAGGCCCTCTTCAGACATTTATTGGGATATCCCTTGGACCTAAACATGGTACGTAAATCTCTGGCTTTTATTTTGAAGTCCTCCAAGTCTGTACAGTTGCGCCTCAGGCACAAGTATTGCCCAATATGGATCCCCTTTTTCTGAGCAGTAGGGTCAGGGTGGGGGTTCCCACTTCTTTTGTGAATTTTAGGTTTAATTCGTTGGTATTTAATATCTGTACAAAAAGTGAGCACTGTTCATGTGTGCCTGTCCATATAATGACGATGTCATCTATATACCTTTTCTAGTAATAGATGCATCGAATTAGATTGTTTGTGAGGTCTGAGAACACTACTTTTTCTTCCCACCATCCCAGGTGCAGGTTGGCGTAAGAGGGCGCACAAGATGTCCCCATCGCCGTTCCCTGCACCTGGTGGTAGTATACTCCATCAAAAAGGAAAAAAATTGTGTGTCAAAATGAATTTCAGTAGTTGGACCGTAAAATCACTGTGTGGGTCTAGGTGTGAACCCTTTTTCATAAAAAGTAAATGGTATGTTTTAGACCCAAGGCGTGGGGAATGGAGCTGTAGAGAGACTCCACATCCAGACTGCACAATATGGAATGTGGAGGCATCTGGATTTTAGTAAGTTCTGCCAAGGTTTGCTTTGTATCTCTCAGATACGATGGAAGTCTGACAACTAGAGGTTTCAAGATTTGGTCTAAATAGATACTGGCATTCTGGGTCAGATTATTATTCCCACAGACTATTGGTAAAGATTTTTACTATATTTATGGAGGCTTGAGGGGCCCAGGGAAAAAATGAGGGAAAAAAAATGAGGGAAAAAAAATAAATGGCATTTTTACATATTTGTACCACTTAATATGTACCACGGTCCTAAAATCCCACAAATTATGCTCAGTTACATCTTCTGAGTAAAACAATGTGCCCAATGTATGACCTAGACACAATTTTTTTATTTTTAAAAAACTTTATTTTCAAATTTTATATCATTCAAATATACAAAAGAACATAAATTGACATAAAATCACATACTATCTTATAACGTTTGATCATTATGTATCCTTACAACGCCCTATAGATCATACGACCTAGACGTAAAAAAATATATATTGAATTGAATGCTCCGGGGGAGAATAGAGTGAGCCGAGAGAAAGGAGGGTCTCTCTCTCTCTCTCTCTCTCAACCGCCTCCATTACAAAATAAGTAAATTGCTTCCCCACTACCCTGTTATTTGGTGAATTAGGTCATATTTTATTATATATTTTTCTTTGTATATATTAAATAGGTACAAACTTAGGGGAAATACATGCACTTCTATCAAACTTTCACAATACAGTAAAGACATAATTACACACCAACAGAGGGGTTTGGAGGATCTCCTACCACGTAGTAGAAAAGCCAAAGGAAAGACAATATGAAGCGCCCACACACACGTACGTACATACCCATACACACAAATGCGCACATGCATGCATATACACCTTCTTCCCGTTTTCCAGCTCAGGGTCTGACTGCCTGCCATACTGACATTGTTTTGAGCCAATACTCGCCAACATTTTTACGCCTTGTATAATTGTGCTTCAATCTTTAATTGAAAGTTAACTTGGGTTATCACCGTATCTAGAGAAAAGGGTGTGGAGACTTTCCAGTTTCGTGCTATGATTATTTTGACTGCTACCATAAAATGGGTGTACATACATACATACATACATACACTTCTTTGCATTGTAATATTTTAATATTCAAATGCAAAATAGTATTCTCTGGAGCCTTACGAATAGGCTTGTTTACCAAGTTCTCTACTATATCAAAAACCTTCATCCAAAATTCCATCACTATATCGCACTCCCACCAAATTTGAACAAAAGAGCCAACTCTTGTTACATCTCCAGCATATCGGAAAGCATGAACCTATTTTGTGAAGTTACAGTGCTGTAAAAGAGACGTGACAAGTTCAGGTTTTTAAGTGTGCATTTTCATGGAGGGTTTTGATGCGACCGTGTCCCACTTTGGAGCACTTGAGCAGGCTACATATTACAATTACCCCATAAAGGCATACCATTTCTTAAATAAGACATCCCAGGGTATTTCAAAAGGCATATTTTGAACCTTAGCGTGGGATCATTTTTCTGCTAGCTTGTACCAAATGTAGTGCTAATAAGCATTTTTTCTGCCTTTTTGACACACAAAGTGAGTTTGCACAGTATATTTTGCATATCTTATGTGTGCTACGACTGGGTAATACTACATATGTTCCTCAGCTCTGTCGTCAGAGTACAGCAATACCCCCGTATGTACCTTTGCCAGGTATATGTGGATGTTGAAGGGGCACATTTGAGATGCAGCCAGTTTTTTTCTAACTTTGAAGTTTTATGCTGTGTCCATGTTCCAATTTGGAGTAGTTTAGATGGTTGGTTAATGAAACTTCCCCACAAACACATACTATTTATTAAAGAATACACCACGGGGTAATTCAAAAGGCATATTTTGAACCTTAGAGTGGGAAAAAAAATTCACACGTGTCCCCCTTCATGCACAACAGGACACGCCCGTCATGGAACACTCTCTCACAAACTTAACAATAAAAGCCCTGCCGACAATACCGCTTGACATACATTGAAAAAAAACTATTTCTAGAACACCAACATATCAACAATAACCCAGTCTGAGCTCTACTCAAACTTCACGGCACACTCCTCAGACACATAACGCACTATGAACAGAAGAGCTGTTCTAGGTAACACTACACCACCTATACAACTCGACACCACTGCTGGGACATGAGCGCCCACTCGGTCCAATATAATATCTAGCACACACCACAGCAACTCGAACATGCACGATCGGATCTGAAGCATAAATTCAAACAAGTATGGCTACTTGGTGGCAACTCATGCTTCCCCTAACAACAGCTATGCACTAAACTCAATAGCAATGTTACTTAATTATCTTATGCCATATAACACTGTTACTTGTTTCTAAACGGGACCTGCGAGTCTCCTTCTGCTTTATTATTATTGTAACTGTTCAGATGATACAAATAAAGCTTTGAATATACTAAATAATTTTTGTAAACTAAATGCACTCCTTGTTTTACTGTTCATATATCGTACTCATAAACGTTACATTTCTGCCGACCTGGAAAAAAAATTCACCAGTTTGTTCCAGGTGTAGTGGTAACTTTTTAAAAACTTTCTTGAATTTTTTTTTTTTTTTTTTTAAGATTCACTTAAAATTCTTATAAACTTTTTTTTTTTTACCGTTAACCCCTAACTAGCAGTAAGCCGCACGCAGTAAACTCCCCAATTTCCCATAACTCCCACCCACCCCAGCTAGCAAAATATATCATTTTAAAATATTTAAAAATTAATGAAATAAATCGAACCCCTTAGGGGGTTAAAAAAAAAAAAAATAGATCACAGTAGAATACTGTGATCTGTATTTTGATCACTGTAGGCAGTGATCAACTGGCAAGGAAGGGGTTACATTTTTCTTAGGACTGGGTAAGGGGGGTGGGATTTTTTAAAGTTATTAAAACACTTTAAAACTTTTTTTATCGTTAACCCCTAAAACCAAATTCTCCAATTCCCCACTAACTTCCACCTACCCCAGCTAAATATATAATTTTAAAATGAATTAAGGAAATAAATGTAACCCCTGAGGGTTAAAAAAAAAAGAATATATATATATAAAACTTAACCCACAGGGGTTAAAAAACAAAACAAAAACCAGATGACAGTAAAATGTAGTCCCTGCCAATTGATCACTGTAGTCAGTGATCAATTGGCAGAGAAGGGGTTAATTTTATTAAAGCAGGGGAAATTTACCTTTTACTTTATATTTTTACACAGGGAGGCGAATCAGACGTCCCTGACAGCCTGTCAGAGCGATCACAGCTGCAGGGACAGCGCAATCAGGTGCTCCCAGATTGCCTCGAATACAGAGGCAGACCGGAGGAGCATTAACCCTGCGATTTGGGGTTCATTTTAGCGCATGGCGTCCGGCGTTAAAGGGACACTGCAGATAAAGCTGCCGTTCTTGCTGGAGTACTTTATGTGTCCAGAGTCTAATTTTCACAACAGTTTAGAAGAGTGCGGATTTCAATAGAAGAATCTGCACTTTTATTATCAGGGCAGAAACACCTCCTGGATGTCACTCAAACACTAACCGTCACTCAGACAGCCAGGCAAGTTTCCATCCTCATCCATTAGCTCCACAGAGTTACCGCATGCCTGCCTCTCCCCCCTAAGGGAGACACAGGAAAGTCAGCTCCGATTGGAATATTCCTCGGCACAAACTAAAAGTCTTTCCTGGGGAAAGAGGGGAGGGCTTGCAAAGGCACACTATATGGCAAACTTTTATCCATACCACGCAAAAAACATGCATGAAAAGTAGATGCAGATTTTCTTTGGGGTAGATTTACCAAATTGTTAAAACAAAACAAAAACCATATCGTGTTTTAAATGACTGACAGAGTGAGATGGTGTTATGTAGAGATCAAGGAGGTCTCCTTTAATTAATGGTTATTAAAACGATAACATTACATAAAATGTGAGGCTTGTGGATAGAGGGGCGACAACAAGGACAATCCTACTAAACCAGTTACTGGGATGCATGATCACATACCACCATCTAGTGCAGGGGTAGATAAACTATGACACGTGTGCCATGCACGGCACTCAAGCCTCCTAGAGCCAAACAGACTCTGGCCTATCAGGGTATTTATATCGGCAGACATTTTGTGCTATGATAGAAATTAAAATGTATATTGTCAGTCAATCCGAACAGACCAGACTCCATTTTGTTATTTTCAAGTTAAGAGACACGAAATGTCTATCCTTTCTGTAAAACTAACCACTTTGCCAGAAGCTGAGGAATGTATTGTATATACAAACCTGTTGATAAGAAATGAGAACGGGGGATGGACAGACTTCGGGGTCATACTTAGTTATAACTGTCATATTAGAAATTATACCAGAATTTGGAGACACATAGTCTGAAGAAAACCCTTTGAACTGACGAGTAAACTTAAATTATAACTATGTTCATGCCGGTTCGCTTATGCGATGGGGAAGTTAAACCACCAATCGCAAGCTGGAACGCACGGATATGACGTGTCGGCTTAAAACCGCGAAACCGGAAGGGACGAATCGAAAGTAATACCCGGAAATAAAGAGCAAAGGAGGCTTGACACGCAGGGTGTCACCGTTGGCATGGTGATAGCCCGCAAAAATAAGAGCCGAAAATTAATCAATTTACCCCTGAAAGGGGTACAAATAGCAGGAACCAGTGCAAGGAGAAACAGAAAGACTTTTCACATCCAGCTGAGGAAGCCATCAAGGCGAAACGCGTTCTAGGAACATTGTGAGCAGAAAAGACTTTTGGAACACTGGACTTTTTATGCCTAAATAGTGTATCTTATTTTATTGTATTGATATATAGTTTTATATTTATATTCTTATTACATATAGTATAATAAAGTTTATATATTTTTAAATACACTATTGGCAATTTTCTGCTACTTGCAAAGAAGGAGTGTGGTCCTTTATGTCAGGGTACCTGTGGTCTCTACCTCCGAAAGAGGTAGAGACTTAGCTGTTCCTCCATCCAGACGGCCTGATGGCTCCCTTCCCCGCGGTCTATCCGGTCATGCTAGGCCGGCCGCGAGGGAGTGACTGCCTTTTACAGCATCTAGGCAGGAAGTTGTCATCAGGACACTCCCGCGGAACGACCTGTCAGTCAATTACTGCAGGACCAATCAAGACGCCTCGGAGGCGTGGTTACTGCTCTGAACAGGGTATTTAACAGAGCTTCTTTCATTAGCTCATTGCCCTGTCGTGGTTCTAGCTTGTTCTAGTCACTCAGTGCTTGTGTATTCTATTATCCCTTTTGGTTTTGACCCTGCTTGTTTACCTTACTCTGCTTATCTCTGTTACCCTTGATTCGGCTTGTCTCTCGCTTACCTGTCTTCTGTTACCCTCGACCTCGGCTTGTCTTTGACCATTCTATACTGTGCTACTTACGTTAGTCCGGCCATTCTAAGGTCCGGTATACGTATCTGGCTACTGTTTGTACTCTGCGTGTTGGATCCCTGTCCCGATCCTGACACTTTATCCACATATGCGATTTGATCAGAGCCGATGTGGAAGGCTCTGGGTTTGTAAGTACCCCATTTCCCTTACGCTTTACTGAATATAAAACTTACGTTATTGCACCAGAGCTATTTCCCTTATACATTCTAGAATACAAGAGAGGAGGATATTGAAAGAAGGGATAAGAGTCGCCTTTACGGACTCTGAAAACGTTTATATTGAGCTATACCCCTATAGCTCCTGAAAGTGTGAGTGGGAAGTTTACAACTTCCTGTTTTACTTATTTCTGTATTACAGTTTGCACTATGTTTGGGTTTTTCTGTTTATACTTCTAGGAAACCCTTAAAGATTTTTTGTGAATTTACATACTAAGGAAATCCTTAAAGAATTGAGTGTGAATTTAGATACTAAGGTATCGTTTTTGTACTTCTGGTCTCCATCACCAGATATTCACTTTGGTTACCCACTCATATAGCGCTTCACCCATATTCTGGTTTTACTTAAATTATATTAACTATAAAGATAAGGTAAATTACGTCAAAATAGCCACCAGGAAAAGTTAACTCTTTCCTGGATAGGCATGTTTAGTGGGGCGAGACTGCCCTCTATAGACCAAATACTTAATTTGCTATCTAGAAGATAACCACACCTGCAATGTTTCTATTGGTCTATTACTTAGTGACGAACAGAGAAATTTTCCTTTAAAAAGTTAAGACAAAGGGAAGAGAGAGGTATGCACAGAATGCAGAGAAGGCAAAGGAAGCAAGATAGTCGGAAGCAGGCTAAGTAAGAAGCAAGCAGAGTCAGAGCGAGAAATAAACATTCCTTGACACTTAACTACCTGAGAATATCTGATGAGAAAATCTACTTAACTGGTAAATATGCTGGATTCATTTAATCTAAATTAATTACAATTTTTCTAATAGCATGAGATATGACTGGATAAATCACGATCAGATTTCGATTTTTAGAAATCTTAGTTAAATAAGAGTATATATATTTATAACCATTCCATGCTGCCGATGGAATTAGAATAAGTGTGTATTTATGTGACATATCACATGTTAGCATATCGTGATATTTATCCAGGTGTATTGATTTGCTCTAAAATAAGATAAAATATCTGTTTAGGCAAGTTAAAATTCTGCTTATAGAACATGGTAGATTACTCTTATTGGATGGTTCCAGATAGTGACTAATGAACTGGTTTAAATGTTATTTTATTTAAAATTACGTGAGAATAGGTCTTAATTACTTAGGAGGTCTAGCCAGCACTGAAAGGGTTATTTTAACTGTCAGCTAAAGTTTTATGGCCTTACGCTGCAAGAAAGTTTTTCTGTGTGTGTAAACTTTCACTCTCGTTCTCTGTGAAGCCGTCATAAATCTTCTTGACAATTAAGACTGTGTTAGCCATTGGGAGATGTTTTTACAATACCATATTGTATTGCATACCATGTTATACTAAATATTCATTGATTATTGTCACACATGTTACTTATTATTATTTAAATTGTCACAATAAATTGTATCTATTTTTATAACAAATTGTGATTTTATTTATATGGAATACATTTCACTTACACGATAACGATCTTTGGGATCTGAGAATTGAAATAGTGGGCAATTCTCAACTGTTTACTATTATTATCCCATAAATATCCCCACAAGTGAAACTTCAGATATCTGCAAATACGAAAACGTGGTGAAGGACAATCCTCAATTTATGCATTGCAGCACGTAGAGGTAGTGATCTCCGATCACTTCCTCCCAGCACTTGTGAATGGGAATCCACACTGGAGTAGAGCAGCCCTCGACATGTATATGGCCAGTCTGGTCCCCACTGGAACCCAGGGAAGCCACCCACACTACTAGATATACACAGAAATGCAGAATAACCTTCCTCCTTACACAAATAATACTAACAGTCCACACAAACGTAACACCACCAACAATCCACATACATGCACACAACCACCACACATACACACAGCCCACAAGCAGCCCCAATACACAGCCCACATTCATAGGTATACACAATACCACTACTACTATGAACATATACAATATAATAGCTCATATACGCACAAATACAACGATACAAAGCAACTGCAGTTTAAATAACACAAGCAGAATACGGCAACATGCACACCCCTATTTAACAAAAAAAAAAAAAAAGAAAAACGGACATCACAATCTTATTTCGGCATAGTGCTGCTAAAAGGTTGCCTACTAGGGATCGACCGATTGTCGGTTTTACCAATATAATCGGCCGATATTCGGTATTTTCGGCAATATCGGTATCGGCCAATAGGGATACCGATATTGCCGATAATACCTCCCAGGACCGCCAGGCTCATTACAAGCCCGGCGGTCCTGGGGGGGACGGACAGCAAGCACTTGCTCACCTCCCTGCAGCTCCCCAGTGTAACTCTCACGAGATCCGCGGCCGTCAGAGCGTTGCCATGGGTTACACTGGCCGCGAGAGTTACACTGGGGAGCTGCAGGGAGGTGAGTAACTGCTTGCTGCCCGCCCCCCCACAGCTCAGCCCATGCCACTGGACCACCAGCGACTGCCACAGCCCCCCTCCCTGGCCAGGCAACAAGCAGGGAGGGGGGACAACAAAAAATAATAATAATAATAATGAAATATAAAAATAAAAAAATTATGTAATAAAAAATGCCCCCTCACACTCCATTATATACACATACACTACACAAACACACTGTGTATATAAAGCAGTGTGTTTGTATAGTGTGTGTGTATATAAAGCAGTGTGTTTGTATAGTGTGTGTGTGTGTATATAAAGCAGTGTGTTTGTATAGTGTGTGTGTGTGTATATAAAGCAGTGTGTTTGTATAGTGTGTGTGTGTGTGTATATAAAGCAGTGTGTTTGTGTATATAAAGCAGTGTGTTTGTATAGTGTGTGTGTGTGTATATAAAGCAGTGTGTTTGTATAGTGTGTGTGTGTGTATATAAAGCAGTGTGTTTGTATAGTGTGTGTGTGTATATAAAGCAGTGTGTTTGTATAGTGTGTGTGTGTATATAAAGCAGTGTGTTTGTATAGTGTGTGTGTGTATATAAAGCAGTGTGTTTGTATAGTGTGTGTGTGTATATAAAGCAGTGTGTTTGTATAGTGTGTGTGTGTATATAAAGCAGTGTGTTTGTATAGTGTGTGTGTGTATATAAAGCAGTGTGTTTGTATAGTGTGTGTGTGTATATAAAGCAGTGTGTTTGTATAGTGTGTGTGTATATAAAGCAGTGTGTGTATATAAAGCAGTGTGTGTATATAATGCAGTGTGTGTATATAATGCAGTGTGTATATAATGCAGTGTGTGTATATAATGCAGTGTGTGTGTATAATGCAGTGTGTGTATATAATGCAGTGTGTGTATATAATGCAGTGTGTGTATATAATGCAGTGTGTGTATATAATGCAGTGTGTGTATATAATACAGTGTGTGTGTATATAATACAGTGTGTGTATATATAATACAGTGTGTGTATATATAACAGTGTGTGTATATATAATACAGTGTGTGTATATATAATACAGTGTGTGTATATATAATACAGTGTGTGTATATATAATACAGTGTGTGTATATATAATACAGTGTGTGTATATATAATACAGTGTGTGTATATAATACAGTGTTTGTATAGTGTTTATATAATGCACACTGCATTATATAAACACACTGCATTATATACACACACACACACACACTACATTATATACACACACACACTACACAAACACACTGCATTATATACACACACACTACACAAACACACTGCATTATATACACACACACTACACAAACACACTGCATTATATACACACACACTACACAAACACACTGCATTATATACACACACACACACTACACAAACACACTGCATTATATACACACACACTATACAAACACACACACTCCATTCTATACACATACACTACACAAACACTGTGTATATAATGCAGTGTGTGTTTGTGTAGTGTGTTTATATAATGCAGTGTGTTTGCATAGGGTGTGTGTATATAATGCAGTGTGTGTATATAATGCACACTACACAAACATGCTGCATTATATACACACACACACACACACTCTGCATTATATACACACACTACATAAACACACACTCTGCATTCATTATATACACACACTACACAAACACACACACACTCTGTAGTGTGTGTATATAATGAATGCAAACACTTTGCATTTAGTATATACAGCATTCACTTCACGCACACTACACACACTAGACTAATACACACTGCATCCACTACACACACTGCATCCACTACACACACACTACATCCACTACACACACACTACACAAACACACACAGCTCCCCTGTCTAAACACACTGCATCCACTACATGTGGCATGTATATTTTGTGCATTTACCTTTAGAAATAGTTTTTATTTTCCAAAATGGTAAATGTACAGAATATCGGCAAATTACATCGGCTATCGGCCTGAAAGTTCACAGAATATCGGTATCGGTTCTAAAAAATCAATATCTGTCGATCCCTATAAGCCTACCCCTGATCTAGTGGATGAAGCAGTAATGGCATATAATTGCAGAGTTGTTTGTGTTACACCTGTGAAGGGTCTAAACAAATTCGCTCATATATGTTTGTTGCTCTGTAATGAAGTACTTGAAAAATATATATGCAACGCACTGTTGATGCTTTTCATCTACTTTCACCATCTAAAAAAAAACCAAAAAAAAAAAAACACCTGGATATGATTCCCCACCCACACAGGTACGGAGTGATCCATTTCACCATTGCCCAAAATGTAAATTACAGTCCCCCTCTATTTTTACATGCATAGAGACTCCCATTCCCATTACCTTTTCCATACTCATCTTCTCCGGCATGACAATAATACAGCGGTATCCCTTCACAGCGGCAGCCAGAGCCAGTCCGATACCTGTGGAATTCAGGTTGCCATCAATAAAAAGCTCATAACTGCAGCCTTACGACGCTTCCTGTATCCTTCAGGAGACTCTCCTACAAAATGTTCAACAACCTAACCCCAAAACTAGAAATTCGCTCTCATTCGCAAACACATGCTCACCCACTGCTGTGTTAGCAGGGAAAGTGCACAGAACCCGATAAATAATGAGTATTTCAGAACGACAGACACTATACTCACTGTGACTGGGTTAGAATTTCACTCAAATTCCAATTCAGTCAAGAGATATAGAAAGACAAAGTGTCTGTATTTCTCCTCCTGACTTTCTCACAGCGGATTCTGTATGTCGACCAGAGTCAGCTGCAGGAAATTAGCAGTGTCTATGTAGGATCTCGCGGTATCCTCCATAGACCTCATGCTGTAAAAAACACACGTACAAGAATACAGCAGTCACGTCGGCCATCTTGATCCGGCAGGTCCTCTTCGGAGCCATGTCTGCTAGGGACAGGTTCATGTAAGTAAATCTCAACTTTACCTGTACTTTCCATAGGTTTAGTTACATACAGACTGTATCCCCCGCCAATCTCCCTCCTCCCTCTCTCTATAGGTTTAGTTACATACAGACTGTATCCCCCACCAATCTCCCTCCTCCCTCTCTCTATAGGTTTAGTTACATACAGACTGTATCCCCCGCCAATCTCCCTCCTCCCTCTCTCTATAGGTTTAGTTACATACAGACTGTATCCCCCGCCAATCTCCCTCCTCCCTCTCTCTATAGGTTTAGTTACATACAGACTGTATCCCCCGCCAATCTCCCTCCTCCCTCTTTCTATAGGTTTAGTTACATACAGTCTGTATCCCCCGCCAATCTCCCTCCTCCCTCTTTCTATAGGTTTAGTTACATACAGACTGTATCCCCCGCCAATCTCCCTCTTTCTATAGGTTTAGTTACATACAGACTGTATCCCCCGCCAATCTCCCTCCTCCCTCTCTCTATAGGTTTAGTTACATACAGTCTGTATCCCCCGCCAATCTCCCTCCTCCCTCTCTCTATAGGTTTAGTTACATACAGACTGTATCCCCCGCCAATCTCCCTCCTCCCTCTTTCTATAGGTTTAGTTACATACAGACTGTATCCCCCGCCAATCTCCCTCCTCCCTCTTTCTATAGGTTTAGTTACATACAGTCTGTATCCCCCGCCAATCTCCCTCCTCCCTCTTTCTATAGGTTTAGTTACATACAGACTGTATCCCCCGCCAATCTCCCTCCTCCCTCTCTCTATAGGTTTAGTTACATACAGACTGTATCCCCCGCCAATCTCCCTCCTCCCTCTCTCTATAGGTTTAGTTACATACAGACTGTATCCCCCGCAAATCTCCCTCCTCCCTCTTTCTATAGGTTTAGTTACATACAGACTGTATCCCCCGCCAATCTCCCTCTCTCTATAGGTTTAGTTACATACAGACTGTATCCCCCGCCAATCTCTCTCCTCCCTCTCTCTATAGGTTTAGTTACATACAGACTGTATCCCCCGCCAATCTCCCTCCTCCCTCCTCCTATAGGTTTAGTTACATACAGACTGTATCCCCCGCCAATCTCCCTCCTCCCTCTCTCTATAGGTTTAGTTACATACAGACTGTATCCCCCGCCAATCTCCCTCCTCCCTCTTTCTATAGGTTTAGTTACATACAGTCTGTATCCCCCGCCAATCTCCCTCCTCCCTCTTTCTATAGGTTTAGTTACATACAGACTGTATCCCCCGCCAATCTCCCTCCTCCCTCTCTCTATAGGTTTAGTTACATACAGACTGTATCCCCCGCCAATCTCCCTCCTCCCTCTTTCTATAGGTTTAGTTACATACAGACTGTATCCCCCGCCAATCTCCCTCCTCCCTCCTCCTATAGGTTTAGTTACATACAGACTGTATCCCCCGCCAATCTCCCTCCTCCCTCCTCCTATAGGTTTAGTTACATACAGTCTGTATCCCCCGCCAATCTCCCTCCTCCCTCTCTCTATAGGTTTAGTTACATACAGACTGTATCCCCCGCCAATCTCCCTCCTCCCTCTTTCTATAGGTTTAGTTACATACAGTCTGTATCCCCCGCCAATCTCCCTCCTCCCTCTTTCTATAGGTTTAGTTACATACAGACTGTATCCCCCGCCAATCTCCCTCCTCCCTCTCTCTATAGGTTTAGTTACATACAGACTGTAACCCCCACCAATCTCCCTCCTCCCTCTCTCTATAGGTTTAGTTACATACAGACTGTATCCCCCGCCAATCTCCCTCCTCCCTCTTTCTATAGGTTTAGTTACATACAGTCTGTATCCCCCGCCAATCTCCCTCCTCCCTCCTCCTATAGGTTTAGTTACATACAGTCTGTATCCCCCGCCAATCTCCCTCCTCCCTCTCTCTATAGGTTTAGTTACATACAGACTGTATCCCCCGCCAATCTCCCTCCTCCCTCTTTCTATAGGTTTAGTTACATACAGTCTGTATCCCCCGCCAATCTCCCTCCTCCCTCTTTCTATAGGTTTAGTTACATACAGACTGTATCCCCCGCCAATCTCCCTCCTCCCTCTCTCTATAGGTTTAGTTACATACAGACTGTAACCCCCACCAATCTCCCTCCTCCCTCTCTCTATAGGTTTAGTTACATACAGACTGTATCCCCCGCCAATCTCCCTCCTCCCTCTTTCTATAGGTTTAGTTACATACAGACTGTATCCCCCGCCAATCTCTCTCCTCCCTCTTTCTATAGGTTTAGTTACATACAGACTGTATCCCCCACCAATCTCCCTCCTCCCTCTCTCTATAGGTTTAGTTACATACAGACTGTATCCCCCGCCAATCTCCCTCCTCCCTCTTTCTATAGGTTTAGTTACATACAGACTGTATCCCCCGCCAATCTCTCTCCTCCCTCTTTCTATAGGTTTAGTTACATACAGACTGTATCCCCCACCAATCTCCCTCCTCCCTCTCTCTATAGGTTTAGTTACATACAGACTGTATCCCCCGCCAATCTCCCTCTCTCTATAGGTTTAGTTACATACAGACTGTATCCCCCGCCAATCTCCCTCCTCCCTCTCTCTATAGGTTTAGTTACATACAGACTGTATCCCCCACCAATCTCCCTCCTCCCTCTCTCTATAGGTTTAGTTACATACAGACTGTATCCCCCGCCAATCTCCCTCCTCCCTCTCTCTATAGGTTTAGTTACATACAGACTGTATCCCCCGCCAATCTCCCTCCTCCCTCTTTCTATAGGTTTAGTTACATACAGACTGTATCCCCCACCAATCTCCCTCCTCCCTCTCTCTATAGGTTTAGTTACATACAGACTGTATCCCCCGCAAATCTCCCTCCTCCCTCTTTCTATAGGTTTAGTTACATACAGACTGTATCCCCCGCCAATCTCCCTCTCTCTATAGGTTTAGTTACATACAGACTGTATCCCCCGCCAATCTCCCTCCTCCCTGTCTCTATAGGTTTAGTTACATACAGACTGTATCCCCCACCAATCTCCCTCCTCCCTCTCTCTATAGGTTTAGTTACATACAGACTGTATCCCCCGCAAATCTCCCTCCTCCCTCTTTCTATAGGTTTAGTTACATACAGACTGTATCCCCCACCAATCTCCCTCCTCCCTCTTTCTATAGGTTTAGTTACATACAGACTGTATCCCCCGCCAATCTCCCTCTCTCTATAGGTTTAGTTACATACAGACTGTATCCCCCGCCAATCTCCCTCCTCCCTCTCTCTATAGGTTTAGTTACATACAGACTGTATCCCCCGCCAATCTCCCTCCTCCCTCTTTCTATAGGTTTAGTTACATACAGACTGTATCCCCCGCCAATCTCCCACCTCCCTCTTTCTATAGGTTTAGTTACATACAGACTGTATCCCCCGCCAATCTCCCTCTCTCTATAGGTTTAGTTACATACAGACTGTATCCCCCGCCAATCTCCCTCCTCCCTCTCTCTATAGGTTTAGTTACATACAGACTGTATCCCCCGCCAATCTCCCTCTCTCTATAGGTTTAGTTACATACAGACTGTATCCCCCACCAATCTCCCTCCTCCCTCTCTCTATAGGTTTAGTTACATACAGACTGTATCCCCCACCAATCTCCCTCCTCCCTCTCTCTATAGGTTTAGTTACATACAGACTGTATCCCCCGCCAATCTCCCTCCTCCCCCTTTCTATAGATTTAGTTACATACAGACTGTAACCCCCGCCAATCTCCCTCCTCCCCCTTTCTATAGATTTAGTTACATACAGACTGTATCCCCCGCCAATCTCCCTCCTCCCTCTTTCTATAGATTTAGTTACATACAGAATGTGGATAATCTCTATGTTCTTTATTGCCTTCACTCACTGTCACAATAAGTTTTGTGTAACAGTCCTATAATGCTATGGAATATATTCTCGTTAAATAAATAATACATTGCAATGTCATGTATAAGCTTTAACCCCTCACCAGTGTTTCCAGATGTTGGTTCAATTATTGTATCTCCTGGTTTGAGGATCCCGTCCCTTTCGGCATCTTGCACCATCCGCAGACTGATCCGATCCTTGACGCTGCCCCCCGCATTGAAGAACTCACACTTTGCCACTAGGGGGAGATGGAAAGAAACCCAATAATATTAATGCAACCCAATATGAACAATGGTAATGCAGAAATAAGGGAGGGCAACAGAAGGCTTGGTTATGACATTTTCTGCAAAGTCCAGCAAACTTAGAAATAAAACTGTAGGTATTTTCAAAATGCCTTTACCGTGTGGGAGTGGGACAGAGCTAGGCGCGGGAGTGGGACAGAGCTAGGCGCGGGAGTGGGACAGAGCTAGGCGCGGGAGTGGGACAGAGCTAGGCGCGGGAGTGGGACAGAGCTAGGCGCGGGAGTGGGACAGAGCTAGGCGCGGCCCTGGCGGGGGTGGGACAGAGCTAGGCGCGGCCCTGGCGGGGGTGGGACAGAGCTAGGCGCGGCCCTGGCGGGGGAGGGACAGAGCTAGGCGCGGCCCTGGCGGGGGAGGGACAGAGCTAGGCGCGGCCCTGGCGGGGGAGGGACAGAGCTAGGCGCGGCCCTGGCGGGGGAGGGACAGAGCTAGGCGCGGCCCTGGCGGGGGAGGGACAGAGCTAGGCGCGGCCCTGGCGGGGGTGGGACAGAGCTAGGCGCGGCCCTGGCGGGGGTGGGACAGAGCTAGGCGCGGCCCTGGCGGGGGTGGGACAGAGCTAGGCGCGGCCCTGGCGGGGGTGGGACAGAGCTAGGCGCGGCCCTGGCGGGGGTGGGACAGAGCTAGGCGCGGCCCTGGCGGGGGTGGGACAGAGCTAGGCGCGGCCCTGGCGGGGGTGGGACAGAGCTAGGCGCGGCCCTGGCGGGGGTGGGACAGAGCTAGCCAGGGCCGCGCGCCAGGCTCACCGCGTTGCGGCGGGGATAACACCAGGCTCACCACGTGGCGGTGGTGTGATGATGGGATAGCGTGCAGTTGAACCTGTACCTGTGATGCTGTGTTTATATTTCTGTGGCTTGCACTACAGGCTGGGCAGAGAACAGCAGGGTAAAACCAGGAGAGTGACAGCAAGTGACTGGCATGTACTCACACAGCTCACACTTTAGCCCATGTATCTTTCCAATATTGTTTATTCGAACGAGTGGGGTGTCTCCGATTTTGTCCAGGATGCTTGGCAGGATTCGGGGGTTGTGTTTCCTACAAGGGTTAAAAGATTTTAGTCTTTTCCAAGTCACACATAACAGAATAGCCAATTTTGCACACTCACAGTTCTACATGATGATGTGGGGAGTCTGCCTGTGGTTTTCCCAGAGCCCATGTGCACTTGCTTGGCAAATCTGGCCGAATCCACTTCCGATCAGTGCCAAGATCAACCTCCACGTTGCCATTAGCCACATGAGTCTCTGTCATATTGGGGCAGGAGGTAGAATCAGAGCTTGGAGGCACAGATGGCATGATGTCCTGTGAAAGAAGGCATTGGTTAGAAGACATCATGGTCTAATGTGATACATTCTCACTATGAAATGCTGCACATACAGAGAAAATCCCCTTTGTTGCCTGGCAAAACATTTCCAGCAGCTCCTCCTGGATAACAATGTGTCTGTCCAAGCAGAGTGCATACCAGAATTCGACACCATAGCGGATTAGAATTCTAGATACCTAGAGAGTACAGCAATTTATGTTTGGACTGCAATGTCTTTCTACAACTGCTGTCAGTTTGGGGGCCTCTGAACATAGACCTCTTTGCACTTTTTGGGGGGAATTTTCAACTCCCACTTTTCTACAGTTGGAGACTGGACCCAGAGGCTCTTGCAGCAAATGCTTTTCTCCAACAATGGCTGGTCGTGTCACTATGCTTTCCCGCCTTTCTCTCTGATCTCAAGTACTCTGAGACGCCATCTCACTTGTCCTTATTACTCCATTTTGGACATCTTAACCGTGGTTCTCGACTGTCCTGGAGATGGCTATTGACATCCGGAGATTACTTAGTTTCCAAACATACTACTAGATTCTGACAGGATTTCACATCCCTCACTTCTTCAAGAATACCTCCATCTCTTAGCATGTCTAACTTCCATGGACACTGGTTTGTTTCTGATGTCCCCAAGTCGACTCATGACAAGTGCGTGGACACTGGGATCGAGACGATCCTACAAACATGATTGGAATACATGTTCAGAGTCTTGAAGTGTTAGTGAAGAGGCCACTCTCTGGTGACTTAGGTCACCTTTGCACACTGGGTGAGATGGATTATGGATTTGATACTTCCACGTTCAAACCGCACTAACTAAGGGCTGCTATGGCATGTAAGGCAGGCTGTTGCTTGGAAGAGCTTTTGAAGGACGCCGATTGTTCAAGAGAGTATACATTCATGGAGTTATTTCAAGTTATAAAGCTTGTTAAACATGTCACAGGTGCAAATCCCAGGTGGGTCACAGTCCTTCATCCTTCTCAGGTTTTTAAAATCAGTAGTAATAACCTCTCTCTCACTGGGAGAAAGGAATATAATACTGGTTATTGTTTGAGATCACAGAGGCAGAAAATCAATCCTACATAGGAGTCCAAGATGAAGCTTGTTATTTTTAACACAGTGAGGGAGTTTAAGCATGAAGATATCCTAACTATAAAACAGTGGCGTTCCGGGTAGGGGGTGCCATGACCCTGGTCTGGGGGCTGGAGGGGGCTGTGTGAGCTGTACAGCCGCACAGTGCCCCATGGTAGTTAGGGTGCCGGGCGGCCAGAACAGCTCACACACGCAAAGAGCAGCTGAACTGGCCACACGGAGGTAAAGTGGGGGCGGAGCTAATCAAAATCAGGGGCGGGGCTTAATACAGCCCTCACCCGCTGCTGTTACTGATGCACGTGGAGGTGCAGCAAGAAGGAATCTCTGCCTCTCCACCTAACAGGCTCCAGGGAAGGACTTCAGGGAATCCACTCCTCCTCCAGCTCCTGTCTGTAAGTAATAGTGTGTGTGTGACTGTGTCTGTAATAGTGTGTGTGTGTGTGTGTGTGTGTGTAACTGTCTTCCTGTAACTGTGTGTGTGTTTGTAAATATCTGCCTGTAAAAGTGTGTTTGTGTGAGTCTGTCTGCCTGTATCTGTGTATGTGTGTGTGACTGCATGCCTGTAACTGTGTGTGTTTGTGACTGCACGCTTCTAACTGTGTGCCAAGCCCAGGATCCGCCCCGGGTGCCAAATGCTCTAGGTACGACCCTGCTATAAGATAAGGCCAGAGACTAATGAAAGTATTTAGAAAATTAGGCAGACTAGATGGGCCGAATGGTTCTTATCTGCCGTCACAGTCTATGTTTCTATTTTACTTCCAATGTTATTTTGAAGCATTGAACCAACAAAGTATGAACCTCTGTGTCATGTAATTAAAAATACCAGATTTTACTAATGAATCACCACAACACCCACAGACCGGTCTAAAATGTCTTCTGCCATGAGGCCCTTAGTCAAGCTTTGGTTGTTTGATTGATGCCTTCAACTCTGAAATCCCCCTTACTCCGCAATGATATACCCATCAACCCAAGGTTTACCTTGATAATATCTTTCTACTAGTAGATTAATTCACATACTGCTTAATTCAAGTCTTCCAGGAGAACCTCCATTTAAATGCCATCAAATATTACATTTTTCTACAGAAAAGAACTGACCCGCTGGAAAGGAATCAAGCATTATCGGTACAGTCTGTAACATGATCATGCTTAGGACTGATTAGATTAAAAAAAAAAAAAGTAAGTTATATTGTATCAAAAAACAAAAATCAACATTTCGGCCTGCAGGTCTTTATCAAGATGTACTCATCTCTTCATTTCCTATACAAATCTAATGCTGTGCAGCACCGTGGTTATTTGGATTTAAAGTCAGTGGGAGTGGGAGGGAGGGGGAGATAGGAAGACCCTCAGTGGGAGCTAGAACAGGAACACTAGGAGTGTAGCACATGGCTGGACAGATACAGTATATATCGGGGGATAGGAAGACCCCCCAGTGGGAGCTAGAACAGCAACGCTAGGAGTGTAGCACATGGCTAGACAGATACAGTATATATGGGGGGGATAGGAAGACCCCCAGTGGGAGCTAGAACAGCAACGCTAGGAGTGTAGCACATGGCTAGACAGATACAGTATATATCGGGGGATAGGAAGACCCCCCAGTGGGAGCTAGAACAGTAACGCTAGGAGTGTAGCACATGGCTAGACAGATACAGTATATATCGGGGGATAGGAAGACCCCCAGTGGGAGCTAGAACAGTAACGCTAGGAGTGTAGCACATGGCTGGACAGATACAGTATATATGGGGAGATAGGAAGACCCCCAGTGGGAGCTAGAACAGCAACGCTAGGAGTGTAGCACATGGCTAGACAGATACAGTATATATGGGGGGATAGGAAGACCCCCAGTGGGAGCTAGAACAGTAACGCTAGGAGTGTAGCACATGGCTAGACAGATACAGTATATATGGGGGGATAGGAAGACCCCCAGTGGGAGCTAGAACGATAATGCTAGGAGTGCGGCACACAGTATATATGGAGGGGGGGGGGGGGGGTAAGTGTTAAGAGTGTAACAGGGGAAGAGTAGGGAAGTTCGCAGTATACAAGGACCTATAATACGCATTTTAAACAGGAGTAAGCATCCACTTAGAGTTACTGTCTGATTAGCAACTGGGATTTGTGGAGCATGGTTAGAAAGAGGACAATAAGCAGACTATGACCCATTACCTGATTTACAAACCGACAGCAATGCCGCCTGATAAGGTGACAGCAAGATAAGGACAGGGGATCCCCACATACACATCAGGTACATCAGGAATGCTTCCTGCAGGTAAGGGAATTCTCTTTATGATGTTTGTGTTATGCAGCCACTAACTGTTCACGTGCCTGCTGTCTGAGACATGCCAGCTGTTGCCACAATCCCACGCCAACAGATGATAAACAAAACGTACGCTCACCTGGCAAGAATAGCTACAGGGCAAACAGATTGCACAAACATCTCCAATTCACCTTCAACCCACCTGCTGTCCTGCAGAACAGCTACACAAGGGTTTTATAAAGAACAGGTGCATGGACGAGAATCTAACAGTGTGGGCCTCGTTCTTTTTACCTATTCTTTGTCATTGCGAAGACATATTGGAAGAGAAGAAAAAAAAAAAAAAAGTATTTTCTTGATTTGTGTAGCGAATATTATTATTATTAACCTCATAGAAAAGTAAATCAGAAAAATCCCTGCAAGAGCTTACACTACATTCACCCGAGCTATTAACCCATCAGCTCTCAGCTTCCGTTGTATTCATCTAAGACCATGGCAAATTCAGACATTGACACTTAATATTGGTCATTTGCAAAGACATCAATCATGGATCTATCGTGTTCCTTTTTTATTACAAATGAGAGCGGGCAAACCTCTAATGGCCATCATCCAATCAAACCAAACCTGTAACAACCGCTAACGGTCATCATCCAATCAAACCAAACCTGTAACAACCGCTAACGGTCATCATCCAATCAAACCAAACCTGTAACAACCGCTAACGGTCATCATCCAATCAAACCAAACCTGTAACTAGCGCTGATGGTCATCATCCAATCAAACCTGTAACAACCGCTAACGGTCATCATCCAATCAAACCAAACCTGTAACAACCGCTAACGGTCATCATCCAATCAAACCAAACCTGTAACAACCGCTAACGGTCATCATCCAATCAAACCAAACCTGTAACAACCGCTAACGGTCATCATCCAATCAAACCAAACCTGTAACAACCGCTAACGGTCATCATCCAATCAAACCAAACCTGTAACAACCGCTAATGGTCATCATCCAATCAAACCAAACCTGTAACAACCGCTAACGGTCATCATCCAATCAAACCAAACCTGTAACAACCGCTAATGGTCATCATCCAATCAAACCTGTAACTACCGCTAACGGTCATCATCCAATCAAACCAAACCTGTAACAACCGCTAACGGTCATCATCCAATCAAACCAAACCTGTAACAACCGCTAATGGTCATCATCCAATCAAACCTGTAACTACCGCTGATGGTCATCATCCAATCAAACCAAACCTGTAACTACCGCTGATGGTCATCATCCAATCAAACCAAACCTGTAACTACCGCTAAAGGTCATCATCCAATCAAACCAAACCTGTAACAACCGCTAACGGTCATCATCCAATCAAACCAAACCTGTAACAACCGCTAATGGTCATCATCCAATCAAACCTGTAACTACCGCTGATGGTCATCATCCAATCAAACCAAACCTGTAACTACCGCTGATGGTCATCATCCAATCAAACCAAACCTGTAACTACAGCTGATGAATATATTTTCTAGAATAAATCTAAGCAAGCATTAATAAGGGTGTATAACATATTCATTAGCATATCTTGTTCAGGTAGAATACACCGTTATCCCAGGTGATCCTAAGAAGTGACTTCTCAGGACACCAAGCAACCAGTAAAAAGAGGTAGATTCGTGCACCCCTAGCCTGGTAAAACCAGTCAGTGGAATGAAATCCCCTCATTATTAGAGTCCTCCTACCAGCATACTTTGTCCACGATGAACTAATGTCACTAAGACCGAGTATCAAGCTGGCACCATGCTTGGGAGAGGAAAGACAAGTTTGTGCATTATTTGTAGGGAGTCTCTGGGAGTTTGTTCACAGTTTACCATAGAAAAACTCTGTTCCTTATTTAATACGTAGAGTACAAAACGAATCGATGGACAGGTTCTTGGTTAATTATTATATTATTTATATAGCGTCAATTGAAAAGTTCCAAAGAGGGGACTGTCCTGGTAAAAAGCAGGACAGGTGGCAGTCATGGAGATGTGAAAATGAGGAGTACTGCATGTCACTCAAGCAGAGCAGTGTAAACAATCTGAGAATGGAAACGCCCAGGGCAGGCGTTTAATATTTACCTTACGATAAGTAACAGCAGGAAAGTCAAGCATTTTCTTACACACCTTACATGAAGTCTAAGTAGAATCCTATACAATAAAGAATATGTATGATAAACAGGCATGAGAGAGTGAATTGCTGAGTAAGGTGACTGGGCCATGGCGGGCACACAGCCGGGTAAAGGGACTCCAGGCCGGGGCAGACAGACAGCCCCTAGGGCAGGTAGACCAGATAGTGTTACAGTATTTCCCTGTATTACAGGTAGACTGCATCCCTCTAGGAAAGATGGACAGGATACCTCTAGGTACAGCGTATAGACCGATTGCCTCTAGGACAGGTGGGATTATTACCTCTAGGACAAGGTAGGGGGTGATTACCTCTAGGACAAGGTAGGGGGTGATTACCTCTAGGACAAGGTAGGGGGTGATTACCTCTAGGACAAGGTAGGGGGTGATTACCTCTAGGACAAGGTAGGGGGTGATTACCTCTAGGACAAGGTAGGGGGTGATTACCTCTAGGACAAGGTAGGGGGTGATTACCTCTAGGACAAGGTAGGGGGTGATTACCTCTAGGACAAGGTAGGGGGTGATTACCTCTAGGACAAGGTAGGGGGTGATTACCTCTAGGACAAGGTAGGGGGTGATTACCTCTAGGACAAGGTAGGGGGTGATTACCTCTAGGACAAGGTAGGGGGTGATTACCTCTAGGACAAGGTAGGGGGTGATTACCTCTAGGACAAGGTAGGGGGTGATTACCTCTAGGACAAGGTAGGGGGTGATTACCTCTAGGACAAGGTAGGGGGTGATTACCTCTAGGACAAGGTAGGGGGTGATTACCTCTAGGACAAGGTAGGGGGTGATTACCTCTAGGACAAGGTAGGGGGTGATTACCTCTAGGACAAGGTAGGGGGTGATTACCTCTAGGACAAGGTAGGGGGTGATTACCTCTAGGACAAGGTAGGGGGTGATTACCTCTAGGACAAGGTAGGGGGTGATTACCTCTAGGACAAGGTAGGGGGTGATTACCTCTAGGACAAGGTAGGGGGTGATTACCTCTAGGACAAGGTAGGGGGTGATTACCTCTAGGACAAGGTAGGGGGTGATTACCTCTAGGACAAGGTAGGGGGTGATTACCTCTAGGACAAGGTAGGGGGTGATTACCTCTAGGACAAGGTAGGGGGTGATTACCTCTAGGACAAGGTAGGGGGTGATTACCTCTAGGACAAGGTAGGGGGTGATTACCTCTAGGACAAGGTAGGGGGTGATTACCTCTAGGACAAGGTAGGGGGTGATTACCTCTAGGACAAGGTAGGGGGTGATTACCTCTAGGACAAGGTAGGGGGTGATTACCTCTAGGACAAGGTAGGGGGTGATTACCTCTAGGACAAGGTAGGGGGTGATTACCTCTAGGACAAGGTAGGGGGTGATTACCTCTAGGACAAGGTAGGGGGTGATTACCTCTAGGACAAGGTAGGGGGTGATTACCTCTAGGACAAGGTAGGGGGTGATTACCTCTAGGACAAGGTAGGGGGTGATTACCTCTAGGACAAGGTAGGGGGTGATTACCTCTAGGACAAGGTAGGGGGTGATTACCTCTAGGACAAGGTAGGGGGTGATTACCTCTAGGACAAGGTAGGGGGTGATTACCTCTAGGACAAGGTAGGGGGTGATTACCTCTAGGACAAGGTAGGGGGTGATTACCTCTAGGACAAGGTAGGGGGTGATTACCTCTAGGACAAGGTAGGGGGTGATTACCTCTAGGACAAGGTAGGGGGTGATTACCTCTAGGACAAGGTAGGGGGTGATTACCTCTAGGACAAGGTAGGGGGTGATTACCTCTAGGACAAGGTAGGGGGTGATTACCTCTAGGACAAGGTAGGGGGTGATTACCTCTAGGACAAGGTAGGGGGTGATTACCTCTAGGACAGGATAGGGGGTGATTACCTCTAGGACAAGGTAGGGGGTGATTACCTCTAGGACAAGGTAGGGGGTGATTACCTCTAGGACAAGGTAGGGGGTGATTACCTCTAGGACAAGGTAGGGGGTGATTACCTCTAGGACAAGGTAGGGGGTGATTACCTCTAGGACAAGGTAGGGGGTGATTACCTCTAGGACAAGGTAGGGGGTGATTACCTCTAGGACAAGGTAGGGGGTGATTACCTCTAGGACAAGGTAGGGGGTGATTACCTCTAGGACAAGGTAGGGGGTGATTACCTCTAGGACAAGGTAGGGGGTGATTACCTCTAGGACAAGGTAGGGGGTGATTACCTCTAGGACAAGGTAGGGGGTGATTACCTCTAGGACAAGGTAGGGGGTGATTACCTCTAGGACAAGGTAGGGGGCGATTACCTCTAGGACAAGGTAGGGGGCGATTACCTCTAGGACAAGGTAGGGGGTGATTACCTCTAGGACAAGGTAGGGGGTGATTACCTCTAGGACAAGGTAGGGGGTGATTACCTCTAGGACAAGGTAGGGGGTGATTACCTCTAGGACAAGGTAGGGGGTGATTACCTCTAGGACAGGTAGGATGACGCCGTCTGGGATCCCGGTTGCAGCAGCTGCTACTGTTGCACGCGATCAGAGCTGCACTGTCATTGGTGCAATGAAAGTAGGCGGGGCTCACGGCAACTATTGGCTACCAGGAAGGCGGTGGCCTTTAAGGATCTTCCTGATTGGCCAGCAGCAATGAGGGCGGGACGTGGCTTAGTAATAGAAACATAGAAACATATATCCAGTCACAATGACAGACCGAGCCAACCAGGCTCCTGCAACTGTCACAGGGCGGAGTCAAACGGTGACGTAACCACAAACTAATCCCGCCCACCGGCTTCGAGCTACGACAAAATGGCGGCAACCAAGCAGCATAAAATAATAAGAAATAAAAATAAAGACATTTTACCTCAGATTTAATTAATATCTAAATAATTAGTGAAATATTAACACAAATAAATATATTAATAACATCCCCTTCTAATATCTGTGTTATTAACGCTATATTAATATTAATAACATCCCCTTCTAATATCTGTGTTATTAACGCTATATTCATATTAATAACATCCCCTTCTAATATCTGTGTTATTAACGCTATATTCATATTAATAACATCCCCCTTCTAATATCTGTGTTATTAACGCTATATTCATATTAATAACATCCCCCTTCTAATATCTGTGTTATTAACGCTATATTCATATTAATAACATCCTCCTTCTAATATCTGTGTTATTAACGCTATATTCATATTAATAACATCCCCTTCTAATATCTGTGTTATTAACGCTATATTCATATTAATAACATCCTCCTTCTAATATCTGTGTTATTAACGCTATATTCATATTAATAACATCCCCCTTCTAATATCTGTGTTATTAACGCTATATTCATATTAATAACATCCCCTTCTAATATCTGTGTTATTAACGCTATATTCATATTAATAACATCCCCCTTCTAATATCTGTGTTATTAACGCTATATTCATATTAATAACATCCTCCTTCTAATATCTGTGTTATTAACGCTATATTCATATTAATAACATCCCCTTCTAATATCTGTGTTATTAACGCTATATTCATATTAATAACATCCTCCTTCTAATATCTGTGTTATTAACGCTATATTCATATTAATAACATCCTCCTTCTAATATCTGTGTTATTAACGCTATATTCATATTAATAACATCCCCTTCTAATATCTGTGTTATTAACGCTATATTCATATTAATAACATCCCCCTTCTAATATCTGTGTTATTAACGCTATATTCATATTAATAACATCCCCCTTCTAATATCTGTGTTATTAACGCTATATTCATATTAATAACATCCCCTTCTAATATCTGTGTTATTAACGCTATATTCATATTAATAACATCCTCCTTCTAATATCTGTGTTATTAACGCTATATTCATATTAATAACATCCCCCTTCTAATATCTGTGTTATTAACGCTATATTCATATTAATAACATCCCCCTTCTAATATCTGTGTTATTAACGCTATATTCATATTAATAACATCCTCCTTCTAATATCTGTGTTATTAACGCTATATTCATATTAATAACATCCCCCTTCTAATATCTGTGTTATTAACGCTATATTCATATTAATAACATCCCCCTTCTAATATCTGTGTTATTAACGCTATATTCATATTAATAACATCCTCCTTCTAATATCTGTGTTATTAACGCTATATTCATATTAATAACATCCTCCTTCTAATATCTGTGTTATTAACGCTATATTCATATTAATAACATCCTCCTTCTAATATCTGTGTTATTAACGCTATATTCATATTAATAACATCCCCTTCTAATATCTGTGTTATTAACGCTATATTCATATTAATAACATCCTCCTTCTAATATCTGTGTTATTAACGCTATATTCATATTAATAACATCCTCCTTCTAATATCTGTGTTATTAACGCTATATTCATATTAATAACATCCCCCTTCTAATATCTGTGTTATTAACGCTATATTCATATTAATAACATCCCCCTTCTAATATCTGTGTTATTAACGCTATATTCATATTAATAACATCCCCCTTCTAATATCTGTGTTATTAACGCTATATTCATATTAATAACATCCCCCTTCTAATATCTGTGTTATTAACGCTATATTCATATTAATAACATCCCCCTTCTAATATCTGTGTTATTAACGCTATATTCATATTAATAACATCCCCCTTCTAATATCTGTGTTATTAACGCTATATTCATATTAATAACATCCTCCTTCTAATATCTGTGTTATTAACGCTATATTCATATTAATAACATCCCCCTTCTAATATCTGTGTTATTAACGCTATATTCATATTAATAACATCCCCCTTCTAATATCTGTGTTATTAACGCTATATTCATATTAATAACATCCCCCTTCTAATATCTGTGTTATTAACGCTATATTCATATTAATAACATCCCCCTTCTAATATCTGTGTTATTAACGCTATATTCATATTAATAACATCCCCCTTCTAATATCTGTGTTATTAACGCTATATTCATATTAATAACATCCCCCTTCTAATATCTGTGTTATTAACGCTATATTCATATTAATAACATCCCCCTTCTAATATCTGTGTTATTAACGCTATATTCATATTAATAACATCCTCCTTCTAATATCTGTGTTATTAACGCTATATTCATATTAATAACATCCCCCTTCTAATATCTGTGTTATTAACGCTATATTCATATTAATAACATCCTCCTTCTAATATCTGTGTTATTAACGCTATATTCATATTAATAACATCCTCCTTCTAATATCTGTGTTATTAACGCTATATTCATATTAATAACATCCCCCTTCTAATATCTGTGTTATTAACGCTATATTCATATTAATAACATCCCCTTCTAATATCTGTGTTATTAACGCTATATTCATATTAATAACATCCCCTTCTAATATCTGTGTTATTAACGCTATATTCATATTAATAACATCCCCCTTCTAATATCTGTGTTATTAACGCTATATTCATATTAATAACATCCTCCTTCTAATATCTGTGTTATTAACGCTATATTCATATTAATAACATCCCCCTTCTAATATCTGTGTTATTAACGCTATATTCATATTAATAACATCCTCCTTCTAATATCTGTGTTATTAACGCTATATTCATATTAATAACATCCTCCTTCTAATATCTGTGTTATTAACGCTATATTCATATTAATAACATCCCCTTCTAATATCTGTGTTATTAACGCTATATTCATATTAATAACATCCTCCTTCTAATATCTGTGTTATTAACGCTATATTCATATTAATAACATCCCCCTTCTAATATCTGTGTTATTAACGCTATATTCATATTAATAACATCCCCCTTCTAATATCTGTGTTATTAACGCTATATTCATATTAATAACATCCTCCTTCTAATATCTGTGTTATTAACGCTATATTCATATTAATAACATCCCCTTCTAATATCTGTGTTATTAACGCTATATTCATATTAATAACATCCCCTTCTAATATCTGTGTTATTAACGCTATATTCATATTAATAACATCCTCCTTCTAATATCTGTGTTATTAACGCTATATTCATATTAATAACATCCCCCTTCTAATATCTGTGTTATTAACGCTATATTCATATTAATAACATCCCCTTCTAATATCTGTGTTATTAACGCTATATTCATATTAATAACATCCCCCTTCTAATATCTGTGTTATTAACGCTATATTCATATTAATAACATCCCCCTTCTAATATCTGTGTTATTAACGCTATATTCATATTAATAACATCCCCCTTCTAATATCTGTGTTATTAACGCTATATTCATATTAATAACATCCCCCTTCTAATATCTGTGTTATTAACGCTATATTCATATTAATAACATCCTCCTTCTAATATCTGTGTTATTAACGCTATATTCATATTAATAACATCCCCCTTCTAATATCTGTGTTATTAACGCTATATTCATATTAATAACATCCCCCTTCTAATATCTGTGTTATTAACGCTATATTCATATTAATAACATCCCCCTTCTAATATCTGTGTTATTAACGCTATATTCATATTAATAACATCCCCCTTCTAATATCTGTGTTATTAACGCTATATTCATATTAATAACATCCCCTTCTAATATCTGTGTTATTAACGCTATATTCATATTAATAACATCCCCCTTCTAATATCTGTGTTATTAACGCTATATTCATATTAATAACATCCTCCTTCTAATATCTGTGTTATTAACGCTATATTCATATTAATAACATCCTCCTTCTAATATCTGTGTTATTAACGCTATATTCATATTAATAACATCCCCCTTCTAATATCTGTGTTATTAACGCTATATTCATATTAATAACATCCTCCTTCTAATATCTGTGTTATTAACGCTATATTCATATTAATAACATCCTCCTTCTAATATCTGTGTTATTAACGCTATATTCATATTAATAACATCCCCTTCTAATATCTGTGTTATTAACGCTATATTCATATTAATAACATCCCCCTTCTAATATCTGTGTTATTAACGCTATATTCATATTAATAACATCCCCCTTCTAATATCTGTGTTATTAACGCTATATTCATATTAATAACATCCCCTTCTAATATCTGTGTTATTAACGCTATATTCATATTAATAACATCCCCCTTCTAATATCTGTGTTATTAACGCTATATTCATATTAATAACATCCCCCTTCTAATATCTGTGTTATTAACGCTATATTCATATTAATAACATCCCCTTCTAATATCTGTGTTATTAACGCTATATTCATATTAATAACATCCCCCTTCTAATATCTGTGTTATTAACGCTATATTCATATTAATAACATCCTCCTTCTAATATCTGTGTTATTAACGCTATATTCATATTAATAACATCCCCTTCTAATATCTGTGTTATTAACGCTATATTCATATTAATAACATCCTCCTTCTAATATCTGTGTTATTAACGCTATATTCATATTAATAACATCCCCCTTCTAATATCTGTGTTATTAACGCTATATTCATATTAATAACATCCCCCTTCTAATATCTGTGTTATTAACGCTATATTCATATTAATAACATCCCCCTTCTAATATCTGTGTTATTAACGCTATATTCATATTAATAACATCCCCTTCTAATATCTGTGTTATTAACGCTATATTCATATTAATAACATCCCCCTTCTAATATCTGTGTTATTAACGCTATATTCATATTAATAACATCCTCCTTCTAATATCTGTGTTATTAACGCTATATTCATATTAATAACATCCCCCTTCTAATATCTGTGTTATTAACGCTATATTCATATTAATAACATCCTCCTTCTAATATCTGTGTTATTAACGCTATATTCATATTAATAACATCCCCTTCTAATATCTGTGTTATTAACGCTATATTCATATTAATAACATCCCCCTTCTAATATCTGTGTTATTAACGCTATATTCATATTAATAACATCCCCTTCTAATATCTGTGTTATTAACGCTATATTCATATTAATAACATCCCCCTTCTAATATCTGTGTTATTAACGCTATATTCATATTAATAACATCCTCCTTCTAATATCTGTGTTATTAACGCTATATTCATATTAATAACATCCCCCTTCTAATATCTGTGTTATTAACGCTATATTCATATTAATAACATCCCCCTTCTAATATCTGTGTTATTAACGCTATATTCATATTAATAACATCCCCTTCTAATATCTGTGTTATTAACGCTATATTCATATTAATAACATCCCCCTTCTAATATCTGTGTTATTAACGCTATATTCATATTAATAACATCCCCCTTCTAATATCTGTGTTATTAACGCTATATTCATATTAATAACATCCCCCTTCTAATATCTGTGTTATTAACGCTATATTCATATTAATAACATCCTCCTTCTAATATCTGTGTTATTAACGCTATATTCATATTAATAACATCCCCCTTCTAATATCTGTGTTATTAACGCTATATTCATATTAATAACATCCCCTTCTAATATCTGTGTTATTAACGCTATATTCATATTAATAACATCCTCCTTCTAATATCTGTGTTATTAACGCTATATTCATATTAATAACATCCTCCTTCTAATATCTGTGTTATTAACGCTATATTCATATTAATAACATCCCCCTTCTAATATCTGTGTTATTAACGCTATATTCATATTAATAACATCCCCCTTCTAATATCTGTGTTATTAACGCTATATTCATATTAATAACATCCTCCTTCTAATATCTGTGTTATTAACGCTATATTCATATTAATAACATCCCCTTCTAATATCTGTGTTATTAACGCTATATTCATATTAATAACATCCTCCTTCTAATATCTGTGTTATTAACGCTATATTCATATTAATAACATCCCCCTTCTAATATCTGTGTTATTAACGCTATATTCATATTAATAACATCCCCCTTCTAATATCTGTGTTATTAACGCTATATTCATATTAATAACATCCCCTTCTAATATCTGTGTTATTAACGCTATATTCATATTAATAACATCCCCTTCTAATATCTGTGTTATTAACGCTATATTCATATTAATAACATCCCCCTTCTAATATCTGTGTTATTAACGCTATATTCATATTAATAACATCCCCCTTCTAATATCTGTGTTATTAACGCTATATTCATATTAATAACATCCCCTTCTAATATCTGTGTTATTAACGCTATATTCATATTAATAACATCCTCCTTCTAATATCTGTGTTATTAACGCTATATTCATATTAATAACATCCCCCTTCTAATATCTGTGTTATTAACGCTATATTCATATTAATAACATCCCCTTCTAATATCTGTGTTATTAACGCTATATTCATATTAATAACATCCCCCTTCTAATATCTGTGTTATTAACGCTATATTCATATTAATAACATCCCCCTTCTAATATCTGTGTTATTAACGCTATATTCATATTAATAACATCCTCCTTCTAATATCTGTGTTATTAACGCTATATTCATATTAATAACATCCTCCTTCTAATATCTGTGTTATTAACGCTATATTCATATTAATAACATCCCCCTTCTAATATCTGTGTTATTAACGCTATATTCATATTAATAACATCCCCCTTCTAATATCTGTGTTATTAACGCTATATTCATATTAATAACATCCCCCTTCTAATATCTGTGTTATTAACGCTATATTCATATTAATAACATCCCCTTCTAATATCTGTGTTATTAACGCTATATTCATATTAATAACATCCCCCTTCTAATATCTGTGTTATTAACGCTATATTCATATTAATAACATCCTCCTTCTAATATCTGTGTTATTAACGCTATATTCATATTAATAACATCCCCCTTCTAATATCTGTGTTATTAACGCTATATTCATATTAATAACATCCCCTTCTAATATCTGTGTTATTAACGCTATATTCATATTAATAACATCCCCCTTCTAATATCTGTGTTATTAACGCTATATTCATATTAATAACATCCCCCTTCTAATATCTGTGTTATTAACGCTATATTCATATTAATAACATCCCCCTTCTAATATCTGTGTTATTAACGCTATATTCATATTAATAACATCCCCCTTCTAATATCTGTGTTATTAACGCTATATTCATATTAATAACATCCTCCTTCTAATATCTGTGTTATTAACGCTATATTCATATTAATAACATCCCCTTCTAATATCTGTGTTATTAACGCTATATTCATATTAATAACATCCCCCTTCTAATATCTGTGTTATTAACGCTATATTCATATTAATAACATCCTCCTTCTAATATCTGTGTTATTAACGCTATATTCATATTAATAACATCCCCCTTCTAATATCTGTGTTATTAACGCTATATTCATATTAATAACATCCCCTTCTAATATCTGTGTTATTAACGCTATATTCATATTAATAACATCCCCCTTCTAATATCTGTGTTATTAACGCTATATTCATATTAATAACATCCCCCTTCTAATATCTGTGTTATTAACGCTATATTCATATTAATAACATCCCCCTTCTAATATCTGTGTTATTAACGCTATATTCATATTAATAACATCCCCCTTCTAATATCTGTGTTATTAACGCTATATTCATATTAATAACATCCCCCTTCTAATATCTGTGTTATTAACGCTATATTCATATTAATAACATCCCCCTTCTAATATCTGTGTTATTAACGCTATATTCATATTAATAACATCCCCCTTCTAATATCTGTGTTATTAACGCTATATTCATATTAATAACATCCCCCTTCTAATATCTGTGTTATTAACGCTATATTCATATTAATAACATCCCCCTTCTAATATCTGTGTTATTAACGCTATATTCATATTAATAACATCCCCTTCTAATATCTGTGTTATTAACGCTATATTCATATTAATAACATCCCCTTCTAATATCTGTGTTATTAACGCTATATTCATATTAATAACATCCCCCTTCTAATATCTGTGTTATTAACGCTATATTCATATTAATAACATCCCCCTTCTAATATCTGTGTTATTAACGCTATATTCATATTAATAACATCCCCCTTCTAATATCTGTGTTATTAACGCTATATTCATATTAATAACATCCCCTTCTAATATCTGTGTTATTAACGCTATATTCATATTAATAACATCCCCCTTCTAATATCTGTGTTATTAACGCTATATTCATATTAATAACATCCCCCTTCTAATATCTGTGTTATTAACGCTATATTCATATTAATAACATCCTCCTTCTAATATCTGTGTTATTAACGCTATATTCATATTAATAACATCCTCCTTCTAATATCTGTGTTATTAACGCTATATTCATATTAATAACATCCCCCTTCTAATATCTGTGTTATTAACGCTATATTCATATTAATAACATCCCCCTTCTAATATCTGTGTTATTAACGCTATATTCATATTAATAACATCCCCCTTCTAATATCTGTGTTATTAACGCTATATTCATATTAATAACATCCCCCTTCTAATATCTGTGTTATTAACGCTATATTCATATTAATAACATCCCCCTTCTAATATCTGTGTTATTAACGCTATATTCATATTAATAACATCCTCCTTCTAATATCTGTGTTATTAACGCTATATTCATATTAATAACATCCCCCTTCTAATATCTGTGTTATTAACGCTATATTCATATTAATAACATCCCCCTTCTAATATCTGTGTTATTAACGCTATATTCATATTAATAACATCCCCCTTCTAATATCTGTGTTATTAACGCTATATTCATATTAATAACATCCTCCTTCTAATATCTGTGTTATTAACGCTATATTCATATTAATAACATCCCCCTTCTAATATCTGTGTTATTAACGCTATATTCATATTAATAACATCCCCCTTCTAATATCTGTGTTATTAACGCTATATTCATATTAATAACATCCCCTTCTAATATCTGTGTTATTAACGCTATATTCATATTAATAACATCCTCCTTCTAATATCTGTGTTATTAACGCTATATTCATATTAATAACATCCCCTTCTAATATCTGTGTTATTAACGCTATATTCATATTAATAACATCCCCTTCTAATATCTGTGTTATTAACGCTATATTCATATTAATAACATCCCCTTCTAATATCTGTGTTATTAACGCTATATTCATATTAATAACATCCTCCTTCTAATATCTGTGTTATTAACGCTATATTCATATTAATAACATCCCCTTCTAATATCTGTGTTATTAACGCTATATTCATATTAATAACATCCCCCTTCTAATATCTGTGTTATTAACGCTATATTCATATTAATAACATCCCCTTCTAATATCTGTGTTATTAACGCTATATTCATATTAATAACATCCTCCTTCTAATATCTGTGTTATTAACGCTATATTCATATTAATAACATCCTCCTTCTAATATCTGTGTTATTAACGCTATATTCATATTAATAACATCCTCCTTCTAATATCTGTGTTATTAACGCTATATTCATATTAATAACATCCCCTTCTAATATCTGTGTTATTAACGCTATATTCATATTAATAACATCCTCCTTCTAATATCTGTGTTATTAACGCTATATTCATATTAATAACATCCCCTTCTAATATCTGTGTTATTAACGCTATATTCATATTAATAACATCCCCCTTCTAATATCTGTGTTATTAACGCTATATTCATATTAATAACATCCTCCTTCTAATATCTGTGTTATTAACGCTATATTCATATTAATAACATCCCCCTTCTAATATCTGTGTTATTAACGCTATATTCATATTAATAACATCCTCCTTCTAATATCTGTGTTATTAACGCTATATTCATATTAATAACATCCCCCTTCTAATATCTGTGTTATTAACGCTATATTCATATTAATAACATCCTCCTTCTAATATCTGTGTTATTAACGCTATATTCATATTAATAACATCCCCTTCTAATATCTGTGTTATTAACGCTATATTCATATTAATAACATCCCCCTTCTAATATCTGTGTTATTAACGCTATATTCATATTAATAACATCCCCCTTCTAATATCTGTGTTATTAACGCTATATTCATATTAATAACATCCCCCTTCTAATATCTGTGTTATTAACGCTATATTCATATTAATAACATCCCCTTCTAATATCTGTGTTATTAACGCTATATTCATATTAATAACATCCCCCTTCTAATATCTGTGTTATTAACGCTATATTCATATTAATAACATCCCCTTCTAATATCTGTGTTATTAACGCTATATTCATATTAATAACATCCCCCTTCTAATATCTGTGTTATTAACGCTATATTCATATTAATAACATCCCCTTCTAATATCTGTGTTATTAACGCTATATTCATATTAATAACATCCCCCTTCTAATATCTGTGTTATTAACGCTATATTCATATTAATAACATCCCCCTTCTAATATCTGTGTTATTAACGCTATATTCATATTAATAACATCCCCCTTCTAATATCTGTGTTATTAACGCTATATTCATATTAATAACATCCCCCTTCTAATATCTGTGTTATTAACGCTATATTCATATTAATAACATCCTCCTTCTAATATCTGTGTTATTAACGCTATATTCATATTAATAACATCCCCTTCTAATATCTGTGTTATTAACGCTATATTCATATTAATAACATCCTCCTTCTAATATCTGTGTTATTAACGCTATATTCATATTAATAACATCCCCTTCTAATATCTGTGTTATTAACGCTATATTCATATTAATAACATCCCCTTCTAATATCTGTGTTATTAACGCTATATTCATATTAATAACATCCCCCTTCTAATATCTGTGTTATTAACGCTATATTCATATTAATAACATCCCCCTTCTAATATCTGTGTTATTAACGCTATATTCATATTAATAACATCCCCTTCTAATATCTGTGTTATTAACGCTATATTCATATTAATAACATCCCCCTTCTAATATCTGTGTTATTAACGCTATATTCATATTAATAACATCCCCCTTCTAATATCTGTGTTATTAACGCTATATTCATATTAATAACATCCCCTTCTAATATCTGTGTTATTAACGCTATATTCATATTAATAACATCCCCCTTCTAATATCTGTGTTATTAACGCTATATTCATATTAATAACATCCTCCTTCTAATATCTGTGTTATTAACGCTATATTCATATTAATAACATCCCCTTCTAATATCTGTGTTATTAACGCTATATTCATATTAATAACATCCTCCTTCTAATATCTGTGTTATTAACGCTATATTCATATTAATAACATCCCCTTCTAATATCTGTGTTATTAACGCTATATTCATATTAATAACATCCCCTTCTAATATCTGTGTTATTAACGCTATATTCATATTAATAACATCCCCTTCTAATATCTGTGTTATTAACGCTATATTCATATTAATAACATCCCCTTCTAATATCTGTGTTATTAACGCTATATTCATATTAATAACATCCTCCTTCTAATATCTGTGTTATTAACGCTATATTCATATTAATAACATCCCCTTCTAATATCTGTGTTATTAACGCTATATTCATATTAATAACATCCCCTTCTAATATCTGTGTTATTAACGCTATATTCATATTAATAACATCCCCTTCTAATATCTGTGTTATTAACGCTATATTCATATTAATAACATCCCCCTTCTAATATCTGTGTTATTAACGCTATATTCATATTAATAACATCCCCCTTCTAATATCTGTGTTATTAACGCTATATTCATATTAATAACATCCTCCTTCTAATATCTGTGTTATTAACGCTATATTCATATTAATAACATCCCCCTTCTAATATCTGTGTTATTAACGCTATATTCATATTAATAACATCCCCTTCTAATATCTGTGTTATTAACGCTATATTCATATTAATAACATCCCCCTTCTAATATCTGTGTTATTAACGCTATATTCATATTAATAACATCCCCCTTCTAATATCTGTGTTATTAACGCTATATTCATATTAATAACATCCCCCTTCTAATATCTGTGTTATTAACGCTATATTCATATTAATAACATCCCCTTCTAATATCTGTGTTATTAACGCTATATTCATATTAATAACATCCCCTTCTAATATCTGTGTTATTAACGCTATATTCATATTAATAACATCCCCTTCTAATATCTGTGTTATTAACGCTATATTCATATTAATAACATCCCCCTTCTAATATCTGTGTTATTAACGCTATATTCATATTAATAACATCCTCCTTCTAATATCTGTGTTATTAACGCTATATTCATATTAATAACATCC